>NC_057799.1:209869894-210169894 GCF_018294505.1 Triticum aestivum
GGCTGACCGGTGGTGGGGAGTGTTTTCGGGGCGGGCGGGGCGGCGCACCGCCGGCCGCGGGCGGCGGGGGCGGCTGTTTGGCCGGTGGTGGCTGGCGGCTTAGGGGGGTGGAGGTTGAAGATGACATGCAGGCCCATGATTTCGTATCCAACGGCTGCAAAATCAACTCAACAGAGATGAAAAAGTCAGTCGACTGACGTGTAGCCTCACCTCTAGTGCGTTCAGTTTCGATAGTAAAATTCAGTTTCGACAGCAAAATTTAGTTTCCACAGTTAAGTTCAGTTTCGACAATTAAATTTAGTTTCGCCAGTTAAGTTCAGAGATGAGCGGCTGATGTATACATCTAGCACTTTGTGGTTATGTATTTTACGTCAACTATTGGAGATGCTATTAGAATTCCACTCAGGTTAACGTTGTCTCTCTTGTCCTGCTTTAGCCTCGGCGTCGTACAACTCACCAGAGCTGCTCCAACGACGAAACCTTCCATCATAGCGGAGCAGTACCTCGGCCTCCATCTCCAGACGCCTAAGATCTTCTTCCCATCCTCCGACAGCCAAGTCAGCCGGAGCATCCTCACCGGCCAACCCAATCACGTTGAGATCGACATGGCTTCGCCAAAGGAATGGAGCAAAGGAAAACTGTAGGATTTGTTCCTTCAGTGTCTCCTTGAAAGAAAAACCGTAGGAATTTTAATATCCACTTGTCCTCCTTTTCAAATTCCTATTCATGAAGCACAAGACTAAGAGTAGTAGCATAATAGCATTATAACCGTACATTTTCTTGTGGTTTGACTTAATCTCACCATGCTTCTTTGCAACCTGTGATCTTCCAATTCTTGTGAACCAAACACCCAGATTGGCAGAAATACTGTGTTTTTAAATTCTCTGTTTTGCATGTGCATTCCTAACCTATTCCTGTCTATTTCCTATCCCTGCATTGTTAGAATCCTCAAATTTAAACAAGCCCTTACACAATTACTTCTATTACAGATATGTGTCAAAGAAAACCTTGTGTGGTTTGTCCTGCTCCTGCGGTGCTGTGTTCCACCCCAGGTCAGCTGCTCCAACGATGGAAGGGTTCACCACAGCAGGGATCCGCTCTCCAGCCTGTCTTTCGCCGCCTCAGATCTTCTTCCCCGCCGCTGGCAGCCACGACAACTGCATTACCATCATCAACTGAGCAGATGACCTTGAGGACTACACGTGTCCGCAAGAGAGGTCGCGCTCTTCCGTGTCTGCTTACGTTATGCATCGCTTAATATGATGACATGCTGCTTTATCATGGTGTTCACCAATTAGACTCCGAGTCAGGTCCAAACTTATGCTGAAACTTGAGTTTTTAAATGGTTGTGGGGTACATATTGGAGCAGCAATCAGTACTATCTGTCTACTATCTGGTTAATCTTGGGTGTCTACTATGAGTTTCATGTTGGGTCCAAACAAACATTTAAGGAGCCATTATCTTTATTTTTTAACTAAAGCTATTATCTGCCTGCTATCATTGGTTTTGGGTCTATCCACAGTTTTCTACCATCACTCTGGATTTGTGCATGCACTCCTTACATAATCTCACTATGTTTTATTCCTATGCATGTTAGTCATTGTACACAATGGAAATAAACATGTAGAGCAAAAGAGATGAGCCTTGCGTGGCAATAAAATTTCATGCAGACGTCGCTCCATGGTGGGCGCAAAGGCAGCCCCCCTCCACCCATTTCGGATTGTAATCAAGAGGAAGATAACTGTTCCGAGGGGGATTCAGAAGCAGAAGACCACTCCTATTTACCCCATGAGGTCTTTGCTCTAACTTGGCATGCTGATGTTGGTAATATCATGCATATGGTGCCTTGCATTGCTTACTGTATACGTCAAAGATGTCACCTGCTTAGTTTAGACATGCTTTGTGTCAATGCCATCTGTTTAGTTTCTTTATCGTATATGTGAATCATGCAATGCCATCTTGTTTAGCCAGGCATCATATATGTGAATTTTGCAATGCCACCCTGGTTAGCCAGTCATCTTATATGTGAATTATATCATGATATCATTTTTTTATTACGTGTTAAATTTGTCAACAATTTTAGTACATTCAATTACTCTTCCTGTGCATCAGCCATTCGGCACGGTCATGGAAAAATCTGGAGTGGAAACAAGGTCTTCAGAGCAGACAATGCTATCTGACGAAGCGCATGTCTTGCTGGTTACAGATAGCTCCTCAGAGGAGGATTCAGAGACAGATGACCAGTCCTATTCCCCCCCCCTGAGGTGCATGCTCTAACTTGGCAGGGTTATGTTTCTCATATCGTGCCTATGGTATCTTGCATTGCTATGTCATTTGCTTAGTTTAGACATGCTTTGTGTGAATGCCACCTTTTTAGTGCCTAATTACCATATATGTGAATTATGCAATGCCATCTTGTTGTGAGACATTATATATGTGAATTATGCAATGCTATCTTGTTGCAAGGCATTATATATGTGAATTATGCAATACCATGCTGTTTAGCCAAGCGTCATATCTGTGAATTATATCATGCCGTCCTTTTTTTGTATTTCTCATTGCTTTTGTCGACAATGTTTGTATATTCAACTGCTCTTCCTGTGCATCAGCCATTTGAATTGGTGATGGAGAAATCTGGAGTGAAAACAATGTCTTCAGAGCAGAAAATGCTACCTGCTGAAGCAGATATCTTGCTGGTTACAGATAGCTCTTCAGAGGAGGATTCAGAGGCAGATGACTAGTCCTGTTATCCCCCTGAGGTGTATGCTCAAACTTGGCAGGGTTATATTACTCACATCATGCATATGTTGTATTGCGATGCTTAGTTTTTACATCATATACACGATATTGAATGCCATCTCCTTAGTTGACACATCATATATGTGATTGCCCTCTGCTCACTTCCTTGGTATATAAATCATATATTTGAATTATATCATGCCATGATGCTTACATAGACAACATGTATCTGAATTATGGCATGCCAACCCATTTTCTAAAGTCATAATATAGTTATATCATCTCATCCTATTTACATAGTCATCATATTTTGAATTATTTCATTCTATCCGTGAATTACATCATGCCATCATATTTCCATCGACGGCATGTTTGTGACTTATGGCATGCCAAACACTTTAATAGACACATCGTACAGTTATATCATGTCATCCTGTTTACATAGTCATCATATTTTGAAGTATGTCATTCTATCCTGTTTAGTTAGCCATCATACATGTGAAATTGTGTCATGCTATCCTGTTTAATTAGCCATCATATATGTGAAATTATGTCCTGCTATTCTGTTTGGTTAGACAACATAAATGTGAATTATTTCATGCCCTGTTTTCTTCCCTACTATCCATTACATGTGTCTATCTTACAATGCCTGTACATTCAATTACTTTTCTTGTTTATCAGCCATTTCAATTGGAGGGGGTGATGGCAGTATCTGTGGGAGTAAAAACACGGTCTTCAAAAAAGATCGTGCTACCTGTCGATGGAGATAGAACCACGATTGCACTTGCCCAAGAACCAACCCCACCACACATAACCCAGACTAACGCAGATTGTACCCCTACCCAGTTGGACAGAGACCAGCTACACCCCTTCTAACCCCAACCCCAGCAGATAGTAACCCAGTTCCCTTTGACACAGCACCGTCTCCACCACAGAGCACCCAAACACGAGCAGTTAGTAAGGCAACTGCAGTGCCCAAACACGAGGACCACCACTCCGAACCCCAAGTCAACGCTTAAAGCAGAAGAAGAATTGTTCTCAGGTCAGGTTCCGTAGCTATGGTTCATACTACTTTGCTCTTGCATCACTGTATTTACTCATACCAACTAATTTCAAATTTGAAGGATGCAATTGAAACTCCAATGGCGCAACAGGTATGTTTTAAACCTGTTTCTTTAACGTGTTTGCTGTTGTAACTTGCTCTATGTTGATTTCAGTTTCAATTGAATAAACAGTTATGTCCTCATGCCATGCACATTACAAGTGTTGTTATTGTTGTGTAGTTTCCCACACTTATATTCTGTCTATGCTGCTTTGTCTTTAATAGATATGATTCGAACTGAATCTATCTTGATTTGGCAACATAAACTAGAATGATATAGACCATACAGTGACCATACTACATAGATATATGTTTGTTTCATGCTGTTATCCTGTCCACCTTACTACTGAATTGGTTTACCAAAATGAGTTTCATATACTACATTGTAAACCTGTGATGTGTTTGTTTGTTTATCTTTTAGAACACGGATAAAATATTGGAGAAGAGTACCCCGTTATGCAATGGTAAAGGAAGTAATGCAGATAAGGTTCAAGGTAGTGAGACATCCCTGTTGGTCTCCAAGAAAGCTGATAAAAACTAGATTGAAGACAATGAGACAACCCCAAAGTCCTGTCTTGATGTAGTGTTCGAGTTACTGGCTACTACTGCTGGCACCAGCTCTTCGAACTTGCTGCCTGAATCAGTTTGGCTTCTTGAGTCTCAAGTTCTAGTTGAATGACATCGATCAGATGTTATGCGACGGGAAGCCAAAGGACTGAGGAAGTCCCTGCAGAATTCAGATGCATACTTTCTGGTGCAACAGCAAGTGCTGGAGAATTTAAGCGCCAAACAAGAGAAAGTTAATAAGCTTGCTAAGCATCTTGCCAGCATTATGGGTACCCAGGATATTGTTTCTGGAGCTCTTCTGAAGTGGTTTCAGTTCTGGACTTGTTTTGCTGCAGCGTTTATATGCTGCTTTGTTCCCTATATTTGCACTGGTGGCGAACTTTGATGCCCAGTGGATGTAATATGTGTAATAGCCGTTGCTTGCTTATTTATTTCCTTATTGTCTTGTTTATTTGTTTTCTTGTAGTCAGTGCAGTTCTTTTTCCGCGGTTTGCTCGTGGCCGCAATAACCTATTTTTTAAAACTAGGCCACAATAACCATGGCTACATATTTACTTTAGTTAACATGGGCCTCCTACGGGCCGTAGAAACAATGCGCCTTCTACGGGCCGTAGAAACAATGGGGCTTCTACGGCATAGAAATAATGGGCCTTATACGGGCCGTAGACACAATGGGCCTTCTACGGGCCGTATCATCAATGGGCCTTCTACGGGCCGTATGATCGGTTGGCCAAACATGGGCCAATAACAAACCACATTATGGCCGTAAATGGGCTAGCGTTGAAATCGTCCGTTCATGGGCCGACCATAACGGGCCGTCGTTAATCGGCCATATTTGATGACGCTATGAAAACGGCCCAACGTATTAACGGGCCACAAACGGGCCGACTGTAACCACGGGCTGAATTTGGCCCACAAGCAGAAAATGACAGTAACGTGCCGTAAGTAAACGAATGCTGGAAATGAGCCCAAGAATAAATGGGCCCTGAGAAGGCCGAAAGATAACATGGGCTGGAGACGGCCCAATGGAATAATGGGCCGTTAATGGGCATAAAGTGATACACTGTTCATTACGGGCCAGTTTTACCACAGGCCGTTAATGGGCCGAGGGTTACTAAGGGCCTCATATGGGCCGAAAGACGTCATGGGCCATACATGGGCCGGAAGTTAAAATGGGATGGAATTATATTGGACGGCCCAGATGACGATACTGGTCCTAATTCGGATAGGCCGTAAACGGGCCCTGGGTTAGCGGGCTGTAAATGGGCTATATGCGAACATGCCATTAATAGGCTTGTCGTGGGCCGGCCCGCCACCTTTTGACCAAGTCAAACAGGCCGGCCTTTTCACAGGAATGGGCCTCTGTTGGGCCGTGCCACGTGTTGACGTATCATAGGCGCTTCGGGTCCAATGAGGGGATGACATCTGTCCCAACGGTGAGCGGACACGTGTTTCCTCCAGCCAATGATGATTTTACGCATGGAAAATCCCCATTGGTAGGGGCTATTAACGGGTTATCGGATCCAAAACCGGACCCGATAGCTTAACGGTGTTCTGTTATGGTGGATGCCAAGTGTCGGTCACCCTTGGCGAAAGCACTTCTGTGACGCGCAATTTATCGTCATGGAAGTGGACACTTCTGTGATGATAATTTTGGTAATGTCATGGAACACTTCTTCGACAACACATGTATGACTATCTTGATTCTGTCATAAAATCGTCATGGATGTACATGCATGACAAAAAACGCGACCTACTGTGACAAACACGTATCATCACGGAAGTGTATTTTTTGTAGTGTGTTATATATATAATCCACTAAGAACACGTAGTAACATGAAATACGATTAGTTTCTCCTACTATATGACAAGCAGTGAGGTACTAGGCAACTTAGCTATCTGTGATGGACTCTCTTGAACGCCATCATTATTTATCTCTGTGCGTTTGAGCTGTGCATTTGTCGATGGGCCTGGGAGTTGAGCTAGTAGGGTAGTGTCCTGGGTCCAAAGTAGTAGAAGTAGCACAAAAACATTAGGCTTTTCCCTGCTCAAGCCTGCCTACTAGAATCGCCTGTGCTTGAAAGGAAAAGTGAAGGAAAAACATAGGAATTGGAAAGTTTCCTATGGTACTATTATTCATCCATTTGGTTCAAAGGAATGGAGCAAAGGAAAACTGTAGGATTTGTTCCTTCAGTGTCTCCTTGAAAGAAAAACCGTAGGAATTTTAATATCCACTTGTCCTCCTTTTCAAATTCCTATTCATGAAGCACAAGACTAAGAGTAGTAGCATAATAGCATTATAACCGTACATTTTCTTGTGGTTTGACTTAATCTCACCATGATTCTTTGCATCTTGTGATCTTCCAATTCTTGTGAACCAAACACCCAGATTGGAATAAATCATGTGTTTTTAAATTCTCTATTTTGCATGTGCATTCCTATCCTATTCCTGTGTTTCTCCTATCCCTGCATTGTTAGAATCCTCAAATCAAACAAGCCTTACAAAATTACTTCTGTTACAGATATGTGTCAAAGAAAACCTTGTGTGCTTTGTCCCGCTCCTGCTGCGCTGTGTTCCATCCCAGCTCAGCTGCTCCAACGACGAAAGGGTTCACCAGAGCAGGGATCCACTCTCCATACTGTCTTTTGCGGCCTCATATCTTCTTCCCCGCCACTGGCAGCCACGACAACTGCATTACCATCATCAACTGAGCAGATGACCTTGAGGAATACACGGGTCCGCAAGAGAGGTCGCACTCTTCCGTGCTTGCTTACGTTATGCATCGCTTAATATGATGACATGCTACTTTATCGTCGTGTTCACCTATTAGACTCCGAGTCAGGTCCAAAATAATGCTGAAAGTTGAGTTTTTAAATGGTTGTGGGGTACATATTCGGGCAGCAATCAGTACTATCTGGTTAATCTCGGGTGTCTACTATGAGTTTCATGTTGGGTGCAAACAAACATTAAAGGAGCCATTATCTGTATTTCTTAACTAAAGCTATTATCTGCCTGCTATCATTGGTTTTGGGTCTATCCACAGTTTGCTACCATCACTCTGGATTTGTGCATGCACTCCTTACATAATCTCACTATGTTTTATTCCTATGCATGTCAGTTATTGTACACAATGGAACTGAACATCTAGAGCAAAAGAGACGAGCCTTGCGTGGCAATAAAATTTCATGCAGATGTCGCTCCATGGTGGGCACAAAGGCAGCCCCCCTCCACCCATTTCGGATTGTAATCAAGAGGAAGATAACTATTCCGAGGGGGATTCAGAAGGAGAAGACCACTCCTATTTACCCCCTGAGGTCTTCGCTCTAACTTGGCATGCTGATGTTGGTAATATCATGCATATGGTGCCTTGCATTGCTTACTACATCAAATATGTCATCTGCTTAGTTTAGACATGCTTTGTGTGAATGCCATCTGTTTAGTTTCTTTATCGTATATGTGAATCATGCAATGCCATCTTGTTTAGCCAGGCATCATATATGTGAATTTTGCAATGCCACCCTGGTTAGCCAGTCATCTTATATGTGAATTATATCATGCCATTATTTTTTATTACGTATTAAATTTGTCAACAATTTTAGTACATTCAATTACTCTTCATGTGCATCAGCCATTCGACATGGTCAAGGAAAAAAATCTGGAGTGGAAACAAGGTCTTCAGAGCACACAATGCTATCTGACGAAGCGCATGTCTTGCTGGTTACGGATAGCTCCTCAGAGGAGGATTCAGAGACAGATGACCAGTCCTATCCCCCACCGAGGTGCATGCTCTAACTTGGCAGGGTTATGTTGCTCATATCGTGCGTATGGTGTCTTGCATTGCTATGTCATTTGCTTAGTTTAGACATGCTTTGTGTGAATGCCACCTGTTTAGTGTCTAATTACCATATATGTGAATTATCCAATGCCATCTTGTTGCAAGACATTATATATGTGAATTATGCAATGCTATCTTGTTGCAAGGCATTTATATATGTGAATTATGCAATGCCATGCTGTTTAGCCAAGCCTCCTATATGTGAATTATATCATGTCATCCTTTTTTGTATTTCTCATTGCATTTGTCGACAATGTTTGTATATTCAACTATTCTTCCTGTGCATCGGCCATTTGAATTGGTGATGGAGAAATCTAGTGTGAAAACAAGGTCTTCAGAGCAGACAATGCTACCTGCTGAAGCAGATATCTTGCTGGTTACAGATAGTGTCAGATGTGGGGTTCCGGCAAACCCTTGAGGTTCGAACACTGGGGTGCGCGCGAAGTCTTTCCCTCCTACCGATCTACGCTCTAGCTCGCTAAGATCTCGCGGACGAACTCAACGAACTCGCAACACAGAGAGACACAAGGTTTATACTGGTTCGGGCCACCGTTGTGGTGTAATATCCTACTCCAGTGTCGTGGTGGTGGATTGCCTGTTGGGCTGATGATGAACAGTACAAGGGAAGAACAGCCTCCTGAGGTTGAGGTGTTCTTGTGGCTAGGCTCTCGATCGGGTTGGATCAAGCTAAGATCGGATCTCCCCTCTACTATGGTGGCTAGACCTATTTATAGAGGCCCTGGTTCTCTTCCCAAATATCGAGCGGGAAGGGAGCCAACAACGGCGGGCAAATTTGAAGGGGGACAGCTAGTACAAGCTATCCTGACCAAAGCGGTCTTCGCCTACGAAAAGCTCTGGTGGTGACGCCGTCTTGGGCTCCACGATGACCTCCGTCTTGCCGTCCTCCTGGTCTTGGTCTCCTTGCACCAATATAGCAACCTTTGTCTGATGCCTCGATACTCTTCGCCTGCGCTGGCCTCCTTAGCACCAAAGAGGAAATAAGGATGCTACGCGCGCTGGCGCCCGCCTGGTGCCGTTCGTCATGGCTCACGTCACGAGAGCCTCGTGAGGTTTTGCCCCGCCTTGATATCTCCGCTCCTCGCGAGCCTGCCTGGTTAGGCTACTCCAGAGGAGGTCTTGCGTCGTCCGCCTCGCGAGGCTTGGACCCTCGCGAGGGTCTTGGATGCCTTGTTGATGAAGATGGGCCGTACGACCTGCCGGCTTAGCCACGCTGTGGGCCGCAGGCAGGCAAGTATGGGGACCCCCATTCCCAGAACGCCGACAGTAGCCCCCGGATCCAAGGTGCGCTCGGGCTTGGCTTCGCGGCGAAGCCAAGGGCCAAGTTCGGAGCACCGCGGTGCCCTAAAGCCTGCGGCCTCGGTCGACGCGTGGCGGTTGATTGGACGTGGGCGTCTCCGCTTCCCCACGCTGCCTTGGAATCCGCCTAGCTATGCGGCCCCTGGCGGCCTACACAGTTATTCCCCGTCACCTGCGCCTCGCTTCCCCAATCCCTCTGCTTCATCGAGACTCTGTTTCTCTTCTCCAATCTGACTTGCGCTCCGCCTGCTCCATTGCCATGGCGCTGAAACAAGCTGAAAAGGGGAAGGGGCCTCTGTCCCTGCCAGCTGCGCCTCCGTCCTTTGCGCCGGTGCTCGGCAGGTCTCGGGTGCTCAACGACGAGGCCATGGACAAGGTGCGCCCGATGCTTGCCTCCAGCTTCAAGGAGTGGGGGGAGACGGTGGCTTGGCCCGCGTCTCGTACCCGCATGGCTCAGGCGGCCACCGAAGTCCCAATCTTCATAGATGCCCACTGGGTTGGCCTGATTCCTCCCTTCTCCGCCTTCTTCAACGCGGTGCTTGAGCATTATCAGATCCACATGCTGCATCTCGATCCTCAGTCTGTGACTCTTCTCGCCGTCTTCGCCTTCGTTTGTGAAGCCATGGCTGGCATAGCCCCTTCTGTGGTCCTCCTTCGCCATTTCTTCTCATTGCATCTGACCGACCCCCAACAAAGCTCGGGATGCATGAGCTTCCATGCCGTGGCTGCGATGGCGGGCGAGGGGATCGACTTTGAGCTTCCTCCATCCTCGAGCGAATTTCGGACATGATGGGTGTTCGTCGATGCCGGCGTGCTCAGTCCGCTGCTTCAGGCTCCGTCAGGGCCCGCTGTTCCTAACCCCGGCTGGAGCCATCAGCGGCTCACGAGCCCCGGCCTTGCCCACGTTTGGCTCAGGTTGGGGTTGCTGAAGGATCACGGCGTGACCGCGCCGATGGTGGTGAAGGAATTCATCAAGCGCCGGGTTGCTCCGCTTCAGCACCATTCCCGCCCAATGTGGACCTTGCTTCATAGTCAGGACCACATGAGGTTTTAGGAGTTTGGGCTCCTTCTCGGGATGCGGCAGACAGTGCTCAAGGTCCTGACAGGTGTCCCTTTGCCGGCCGAACTGCCTGGGAAGAATTGCTTACTGTACCGCTGCAAGAACAAGGATGAATTTGCAGAGAACATGCCTCCTTTTGACGAGTGGGGGCCGTGGCCGATCGGCCTGGAGGGGCCTTGCGAGAACCCCGTCGTTGTGGTTCCCTTCCTTGCCCCTGGTGCTGAGCTCGCCCCAAGCGATGGTGCAGGTGGGCGAGCTCCGGCGGAGGCCGGTGGCTCGAGTGCTGAGGAGCAAGTGCCGAGTGGGGATCCTGGGGCATCGTCCTCAGGAGCCTGCCACCCCCCTCCTGAGGCGTCGGTTGCTGAGGAGACGCATCATGCGATTCCCGAGGCCAAGGCTCCAGTAGCCTCGGGGGGTCGTGGTGAAACGGTGCCCGGTTGTTTGCCGCAACCGGGCACCCCTGAAGATATCCTTCCGAGCTCTTCTGCGGCCCCGCTGCGCACCGGGCGTCACGTCCAGCGCTTCGGTCGTCTTTGTGTGGACTTCGAGGAGCTCCGCAAGAGGAAAGGATCCCCCAGCGGTAGCAACATCTTTGGACCGCTGAAGCGGAGGAAGTACATCGCCGTTGACGTGTAAGTATCTTATTGTCATGGCTTCCTCCATGCTGTCTCCTTATTCTGAGGTTGGTCCTCCAGGGCTCCTCCCGTCGAAGCTGTTGTGACTCCCGAGAAGTAGCCTCCTCCTTCACCAACTTCATCATCGGCCTTGAGCATTCCTGGCCCGCCTGCCGCCCCTGCAGAGGGGTCGGTTGGGGGAGCGTCTCTGCCTTCACGGCGTACCGAGCCCGCGACTTGGCCACCCCTCCCCCACGGCCTGGCATGGAGATTGGAACGCGTGCCTAAGACTTCTCCTTTGCTCATGGAAAGCAGCTGGTTGGCTTCAATCTTCGGTTCCTCTTCAAGCAGCGAGCCCCGATCGGCTCGGGCTCCTCGCGAGGATGAGTTGACGTCAGGTGGAGTGCCAGCCCCCAGCCCCCTGCCTGGGGGTGGTGTGCCGCTTGGCGCCCTGCCCGCAGCCCCCGAGGTGGTGGACGAGGTGGGCCGGGCGTTCGAGCTCGAGCGCGGGCGATGCATGGTTTGTCATGAGCTCTTCCAGGAGGCGATGGGCGCGATGAGCCGACTCGGTGAAGAGCTCGCGGGTGTTGACTCGCGCCTTGAGGCCGAGGGTCTCCAGCTGGTGGAGGAGCGGCGCAAGCTGAAGGTGGCCATCAACTTCGGTCGCTATCAGCGCGACCTTGAGAAGGCGAAAGCCGAGGCGTCCCTCAAGATGTCCCACGAAGCTCGCTCGCGAGCTCTGGAAGAGGCTCGCGAGGCTGACCGCCGTCGCGAGGCTGCGGAGAAGCACGCGTGGGAGCTCCAGGCCTGGAGCGCGTCTCTTGAGCAGCAGGTGGAGGCGCGCAGGGCCGCTCTGGCGTCGCTGAGGGGGACGCCCGCGGAGGAAGAGGAGATCCGGAAGCGCGAGGAGGCGCTGACACTGGAGGCCGTGGAGCGCAGCCTCGAGCTCGAGCGACTGGAGATGAGGGAGCGTCAAGTTGCCCAAGCAGAAGATGTCGTCGGGGCTCGCGAGGCCAGAGTCGAGGAGGAGGTTGCTCGCCGGGTGGCCGAGGTTCGCGCAGATCTTGAGGGTAGGTACGACCTGAAGTTGAAGCTCGCGGGAGCGGAGGATGAGGGCAGGGCCGCTTCCCTTAGGCCTAGGTTGGACGAGGCCGAGAGGCATGCGGAAGCCACGGCCGCCGCCCTGGTCACAGCGCAGGCGGACCTGGCCTCCGCCCGCGCCGAGCTGCATTCCCTTCGGAGGCGGGTTAATGACGCTGAGGCCGTCGCGAGGCAGAACACGGAAGAAGTGCTCCAGCGACGCACACTGGAGCGTGAGCATACCCCTATGCTTTGGGATCTCCGGAACAGAGCTAATATCGCTCTGGGCCATATTTGCGACGTGGAGGCGCCGGCCCCTCACTCGAATGACTATGCCAGCCACCGGACCTTCTTCACCGAGGTGGTGACACGCCTGGAGGCTCGATCTGCCATAGCTCGCCAGCTTGTGGAGGAAAGGGGTCGTGGCCTGCTCGAGCACGCTTTCTCCCGTGTCTCCTGAATGCCGACCCTAACATTGATTTCGACGCCGCCATCGCCCCCGTACCCACGGCCGTCCGGGGTGACCTAGCGCGTTGGGTTGAGGACAATGTGGACGCGTTGGTCAGGGCCTTCACTTCTGAGGATGACGCGGTGGTGGTCGTCGCAGACGAAGGCGACATGGTTGACGACGGCGACGGGGGCGGCGACGATGCCGATGAAGACGATGACGATGCGAGTGACGCATCCCCGGGTGACGCAGCGAGCGACATTTCTGGCTGATCCCTTGTTCTCCTGTCATTTCACCCCACGCACAAACTCGGGCGTGGCCCTTAAAAAACTTGTGAGAGCATTTTGAGAGGGGGAGCCCCTCATGTAAGCAAACTGCAGTTTTTACTTTTCTATGCAATGCGAGTTTGTGTCCTCGTGAGCTCATGAATCCGGGTGCGAGTTCTCTGTCGTGGTTTACCTTAGTCAGTGCTAGCCTTTAGCCGGGTCGTGACGCGTCGAGTTTCTGAGAACCCTGCGGAGCTCATCGCCGCGTTAGAAGGGGCCCCACTAGAGGTGAGCACCAGTTGTAGTGCTAGCGCGCACTTGGCGTGCTCGTGCTTTGCGCAGTCCCGCTCGCGAGGAGCTCGTGAGGGGAAGGTGACGGACATGAGTCCCGGACAAAACGAGATCCAGAAGGCAAGAAATTTCTCAAACGAGAAAAGGCTCCCCCCGCGCACATCAACAAAAATTCAACTTCAACTCAAATCTAGATCTAGAAAGCAAAGCTACTGAGAAAGAGAGATCCAAAGCAAAAGGCCGCGTCCGGCACCTAGTCTAGTATTCTGTTCTTCAAGTCTTCTCACCAGCGCGGAGCTAAGTGCTGCCACTAGGCGTGGGAGGGAGCCCCAGGGCCTGAGGCCGGCACCCCTGAGACTCCGGGGCGTGTATAGCCCCAACTCATTATTACGTGAGAGTGTCACGGGCGGCGAGCTTCACAGGCACTGGGCCTTCTTCACAGGTACCGGCCTTGCTTCATATCGCCAGACGAGGGCCCCGCCTTGCGCCACCCTCGGCCTCCTCTGAGCCGACCGGTCACCAGGACGACGCAAAGGAGGGAAAGAGGACGCCAGCGGTTCCCTCGGCGACCACGGTCCTCTGCCGGGGGAAGGGTTGGCGAGGCCTCCCCGATAGACGGCCTACCTCTGGGTGTCGCCAGGCGTCGCACGCCACGGGGAGGGGCCTTGCTCTTGGCTCCCTCCCGGCGGCCCCCAGCATGTCTCCCTTGTTGGAACGGGTGCCGCCGTGCCAGGGTCGTCGATCGACGCTGCAACCTGATTCATCTGCAGCCCATGGTTAGCATAAGCCTGTTCCTGAGAGATTAGCGATACCCTGTAGTTGTCGTTGCCGGCGCGATCGTTGTGGTTCTCCGTTGGTTCTTGGAAGGCTTCGGCTCCTAGTGCACCCTCTCCCCAATCTTCTCCAATGAATGAGCCGAGGTCGTCCTCTGGTGTGTATCCTTGATCCATCATGCGGGGCACGTAGGCTTCCGGGACCGTCACCCCGAACACCTAGCCATGGTGCCCCACGCTCCATGTTGGTTGGCCCAGGGTGGCGTCTTGAGGATTGTCGCGTGGCATCCTGCTGGGACCATGAAGGGCGACGCTTGCGCTCGCGCTTGTCGCGGGCGGCATGGGGGAGTCGGAGCCCCCTACGCCACTGGTCGTGCTGATGTTGACGAAGCCGCCGGGCGTAGTTGATGGCACACGGATGTGGTGAGGTTCACCGCGCAGCCCTGCAGTGGCCTGGGAGGAAGTCGATAGCAGAAGGGTGGCGCTCCCGACGCCGCTGCATCCAGCAGCTCGGCAACACAATCCAGCAGCGTATCCCGGCCGCTCTCCATCAGCCTGCATCGCAGCAGCTCCCTTGCCACCATGAGATCCGCCCGCATGTTTGCTTTCTCCCGCCGTGAGTGCGGCGCCATTGCTGCAGCATGACTCGCCGCTCTGGCCGTGGCTCATACTTGCCGCGGGGTGAGGGTGGATGACGCCTGGCCACGCTGTCCATGCCCGGTGGAGTTTGGCAGCGCTCGCGCCGCCTGGAGTACGGGGTCGAGATCTTCATGTGCAGGCGGCACTGCCCGGGCTGGCCAGGCTGCCCAGTGATCGGAGCCGACCCTTGAGTCGCCGGACACCGTGGCTGTGGAGCGTCGGCGAGCTGGTTGGTGGAGAAGAAGCTCCGGCGCACCCCTACCTCGCACGCCAAATGTCGGATGTGGGGTTCCGGCAAACCCTTGAGGTTCGAACACTGGGGTGCGCGCGAAGTCTTTCCCTCCTTCCGATCTACTCTCTAGCTCGCCAAGATCTCGCGGACGAACTCGACGAACTCGCAACACAGAGAGACACGAGGTTTATACTGGTTCGGCCCACCATTGTGGTGTAATACCCTACTCCAGTGTGGTGGTGGTGGATTGCCTCTTGGGCTGATGATGAACAGTACAAGGGAAGAACTGCCTCCTGAGGTTGAGGTCTTCTTGTGGCTAGGCTCTCGATCGGGTTGGATCAAGCTAAGATCGGATCTCCCCTCTACTATGGTGGCTAGACCTATTTATAGAGGCCCTGGTCCTCTTCCCAAATATCGAGCGGGAAGGGAGCCAACAACGGCGGGCAAATTTGAAGGGGGACAGCTAGTACAAGCTATCTTGACAAAAGCGGTCTTCGCCTGCGAAAAGCTCTGGTGGTGACTCCGTCTTGGGCTCCACGATGACCTCCGTCTTGCCGTCCTCCTGGTCTTGGTCTCGTTGCACCAATATAGCAACCTTTGCCTGATGCCTCGGTACTCTTCGCCCGCGCTGGCCTCCTTAGCACCAAAGAGGAAATAAGGACGTTGCGCACGCTGGCGCCCGCCTGGTGCCGTTCGTCATGGCTCACGTCAACGAGAGACTCGTGAGGTTTTGCCCCGCCTTGATATCTCTGCTCCTCGCGAGCCTGCCTGGTTAGGCTACTCCAGAGGAGGTCTTGCGTCGTCCGCCTCGCGAGGCTTGGACCCTTGCGAGGGTCTCGGATGCCTTGTTGACGAAGATGGGCCGTACGGCCTGCCGACTTAGCCACATTGTGGGCCGCAGGCAGGCAAGTCTGGGGACCCCCATTCCCAGAACGCCGACAGATAGCTCCTCAGAGGAGGATTCAGAGGCAGATGACCAGTCCTATTATCCCCCTGAGGTGTATGCTCAAACTTGGCAGGGTTATATTACTCATATCATGCATAAGTTGTATTGCAGTGCTTAGTTTTTACATCATGTACACAATATTGAATGCCATCTCCTTAGTTGACACATCATATATGCGATTGCCCTCTGCTCACTTGCTTAGTATATAAATCATATATTTGAATTATATCATGCCATGATGTTTACATAGACAACATGTATCTGAATTATGGCATGCCAACCCATTTTCTAAAGACATAATATAGTTGTATCATCTCATCCTATTTACATAGTCATCATATTTTGAATTATGTCATTCTATCCGTGAATTATATCATGCCATCATGTTTCCATCGACGGCATGTTTGCGAATTATGGCATGCCAACCACTTTAATAGACACATCGTATAGTTATATCATGTCATCTTGTTTACGTAGTCATCATATTTTGAAGTATGTCATTCTACCCTGTTTAGTTAGCCATGATACATGTGAAATTGTGTCATGCTATCCCATTTAATTAGCCATCATATATGCGAAATCAGGTCATGCTATCCTTTTTGGTTAGACAACATAAATGTGAATTATTTCATGCCCTGTTTTCTTCCCTACTATCCATTGCACATGTTTATCTTACAATGTATGTACATTCAATTACTTTTCTTGTTAATCAGCCATTTGAATTGGAGGGGGTGATGGCAGTATCCATGGGAGTAAAAACACGGTCTTTAGAAGAGATCGTGCTACCTGTCGATGAAGATAGAACCACGGTTGTACTTGCCCAAGAACCAGCCCCACCACACATAACCCAGACTCACGCAGATTGTACCCCTACCTAGTTGGACAGAGAACCAGCTACACCCCTTCTAGCCCCAACCCCAGCAGATAGTAACCTATTTCCAGTTAACACAGCACCGTCTCCACCACAAAGCACCCAAACACGAACAGTTAGTAAGGCAACTGCAGTGCTCAAAGCACGAGGACCACCACTCCGAACCCCAAGTCAACGCTTAAAGCAGAAGAAGAATTGTTCCCAGGTCAGGTTCCGTTGCTATGGTTCATACTCCTTTGCTCTTGCGTCACTGTATTTACTCATACCAACTAATTTCAAATTTGAGGGATGCAATTGAAACTCCAATGGCGCAACAGGTATGTTTTGGACCTGTTTCTTTAACGTGTTTGCTATTGTAACTTTCTCTATGTTGATTTCAGTTTCAATTGAATAAACAGTTATGTTCTCTTGCCATGCACATTACAAGTGTTGTTATTGCTGTGTAGTTTCCCACACTTATATTCTGTCTATGCTGCTTTGTCTTAAATATATATGATTTGAACTGTCTCTATCTTGATTTCGGAACATAAACTAGAATGATATAGACCATACAGTGACCATACTACACAGATATATGTTTGTTTCATGCTGTTATCCTGCCACCTTACTACTAAACTGGTTTACCAACATGAGTTTGATATAAAACATGGTAAACATGTGATGTGTTTGTTTGTTTCTCTTTTAGAATGCGGATAAAATATTGGAGAAGAGTACCCCGTCATGCAATGGTAAAGGAAGTAATGCAGATAAGGTTCAAGATAGTGAGACATCCCTGTTGGTCTCCAAGAAAGCTGATAAAAACTATATTCAAGACACGAAGACAACCCCAAAGTCCTGTCTTGATGTAGTGTTCGAGCTACTGGCTACTACTGTTGGCACCAGCTCTTCAAACTCGCTGCTTGAATGACTTCGGTTTCTTGAGTCTCAAATTCAAGTTGAAAGACATCGATCAGATGTTATGCGATAGGAAGCCGAAGGACTGAGGAAGTCCTTGCAGAATTCAGGTGCATACTTTCTGGTGCAACAACAAGTGCTGGAGGATTTAAGTGCCAAACAAGAGAAAGTTAATAAGCTTGCTAAGCATCTTGCCGGCATTATGGGTACCCAGGATATTGTTTCTTGAAATCTTCTGAAGTGGTTTCAGTTCTGGACTTGTTTTGCTGCGGCGTTTATTTGCACTGGTCGCCAACTTTGACAACTAGTGTATCTGATATGCTGCTTTGTTCCCTATATTTGCACTGGTGGCGAACTTTGATGCCAAGTGGATGTAATATGTGTAATATAGTCGTGATAGCCTAGCGTAAGTTTCTTGCTTATTTATTTCCTTGTTGTCTTGTTTATTTGTTTGCTTGTAGTCAGTGCAGTTCTTTTTCCACGGTTTGCTAGTGGCCGCAATAACCTATTTTTTAAAACTAGGCCACAATAACCATGGGCTACATATTTACTGTAGTGACCCTGGTCCTCATATGGGCCGTAGAAACAATGGGCCTTCTATGGGCCGTGGAAAAAATGGGCCTTCTACGGGCCGTATGATCGATCGGCCAAACATGGGCCAATAACAGACTGCATTATGGGCGTAAACGGGCTAGAGTTGGAACCGTCCGTTCATGGGCCGACCATAAGAAGCCGTCGTTAATTGGCCGTATTTGATGACACTATGAAAACGGCCCAACGGATTAACGGGCCGCAAACGGGCCGATTGTAACCACGGGCTGAATTTGGCCCACAAGCAGAAAAGGCCAGTAACAGGCCGTAAGTAACTGAATGCTGGAAATGAGCCCAAGAATAAATCGGCCCTGAGAAGTCCGAAAGATAACACAGGTTGGAAATGGCCCAACGGAATAATGGGCCGTTGATGGGTATAAAGCGGTGCACTGTTCATTACGGGACACTTTAACCACGGGCCGTTAATGGGCCAAAAGTTACAACGGGCCTCATATGGGCCGAAAGACATCATGCGCCATACATGGGCCAGAAGTTACAACGGGCTGGAACCATATTGGACGGCCCAGATGAAGCTATTGGGCTTAATTCCGATAGGCCGTAACGGGTCGTGAGTTAGCGGGCCGTAAATGGGCTATATACGAATAGGCCATTAATAGGCTTTCCGTGCGCCAGCCCGTTACCTTTTGACCAAGTCAAACGGGCCGACCTTTTCACCGGAATGGGCCACTGTTGGGCCGTGCCATCTGTCGACCTATCATAGGCGCCTCATGTCCAATCAGTGGATGACATATGTCCCAACGATGAGCCAACACATGTTTCCCCCGGCCAATGAGAATTTTACACGTGGAAAATCCCCATTGGTCCGGGCTGTTAACGGGTTATCGGATCCAAACTAGAACCCGATAGCTTAACGGCGACCTGTTATGGTGGATGCCACATGTCAGTCACCCTTGACGAAAGCACTTCTGTGACTCGTGATTTATTGTCATGGAAGTGGACACTTCCGTGATGATAATTTTGGTAATGTCATGGAACACTTTTATGACAGCACATGTATTACTATCTTGATTCTGTCATAAAATCGTCATGGATGTACATGCATGACAGAAAATGTGACCTACTGTGACAAGCACGTATCATCACAGAAGTGTATTTTTTTGTAGTGTTATGTGTAGCGGTCGGGGACGAGTGATCGTATTTTCCTACCAATCTATCCCCCCTAGGGGCATGCGTATTAGTACTTTGTTTCGATGGCTAATAAAATTTTGCAATAAGTATGTGAGTTCTTTATGAGTAATGTTGAGTCCATGGAGTATACACACTCTCACCCTTCCACCATTTCTAGCCTCTCTAGTACCGCGCAACTTTGCCGGTGCATTAACCCCACCATATACCCTTCCTCAAGACAGCCACCATACCTACCTATTATGGCATTTCCATAGCCATTACAAGATATATTGACATGCAACTTCCACCATTCCGTTAATTATGACACGCATCATCATTGTCATATTGCTTTGCATGATCGTAAGATATCTAGCATGATGTTTTCATGGCATGTCCATTTTTTGATGGCATTGCTACGCTAGATCATTGCACATCCCGGTAGACCACCAGAGGCATTCATATAGAGTCATATCTTTGTTCTAGTATCGAGTTGTAATTCTTGAGTTGTAAGTAAATAAAAGTGTGATGATCATCATTATTAGAGCATTGTCCCATAGGAGGAAAGGATGATGGAAGCTATGATTCCCTCACAAGTTGGGATGAGTCTCCGGACTTTGAAAAAATAAAGGAGGCCAAAGAAGCCCAAATAGAAAAAAGAGGCCAAAGAGCCCAAAATAAACACATAAAAATGAGGAAAAAGAGAGAAGGGACAATGTTACTATCCTTTCCCATACTTGTGCTTCGAAATAGCACCATGTTGTTCATGATAGAGAGTCTCCTATTTTCTCACTTTCATATACTAGTGGGAATTTTTCATTATAGAAATTGGCTTGTATATGGCAATGATGGGCTTCCTAAAATTGCCCTAGGTCTTCCTGAGCAAGCAAGTTGGATGCACATCCACTTAGTTTATTTTGAGCTTTCATACGCTTATATCTCTAGTGCACCCTCTGCATGGCAATATCTACTCGTTGATATCGATTGATGGGCATCTCCATAGGCCATTAATTTGCCTAGTTGATGTGAGACTTTCTCCCATTTTTTCTTCTCCTCACAACCACCTTCTATTCCACCTATAGTGCTATATCCATGACTCACGCTCATGTATTGCGTGAAAGTTGAAAAGGCTTGAGAACATTAAAAGTATGAAACAATTGCTTGGCTTGTCATCGGGGTTGTACATGATGAAATACTTTGTGTGATGAAGATGGAGCATAGCCAGACTATATGATTTTGTAGGGATAACTTTCTTTCGCCATGATATTTTGAGAAGACATGATTGCTTTATTAGTATGCTTAAGTATTATTGTCTTTATGTCAAATTATAGACTATTGCTTTGAATCACTCGTGTCTCAATATTCATGCCATGATTAAATTATATGATCAAGATTATGCTAGGTAGCATTCCACATCAAAAATTGTCTTTTTTATCATTTACCAACATGAGGACGAGCAGGAATTACGCTTGGGGATGCTGATACGTCTTGGTCGTATCTATAATTTTTTATTGTTTCGTGCCAATATTCTACAACTTTCATATACTTTTGGCAACTTTTTATATTAATTTCGGGACTAACATATTGATCCATTGCCCAGTGCCAGTTCCTGTTTATTGCATGTTTTTTGTTTCCCAGAATATCTATAGCAAATGAAGTCCAAACACGATAAAACTTACGAAGATTTATTTTGGAATATTTGTGAGTTTTGGGAAAAATAATCAACACGAGATGATGCCCGAGGGGCCCACAAGCCCTAGGGGCGCACCCCCCTACCCAGGGCATGCCTGGGAGGCTTGTGGCCACCCTGTAAGGGGGTTGGTGCCCTTCTTCGACCGCAAGAAAGCCAATATCTAGATAAAAATCGTGTTAAAATTTCAGCCCAATTGGAGTTACGGGTCTCCATGAATTTAAGAAACGGTGAAAGGCCAGAAAATTGGAACGGGAAACAGAAGGAAACAGAGAGAGAGATCTAATCTTGGAGACGCTCTCTCCCCTCCGCCTAAAGGAAATATGCCCTAGAGGCAATAATAAAGTTGTTATTTTATATTTCCTTATATCATGATAAATGTTTATTATTCATGCTAGAATTGTGTTAACCGGAAACTTGATACATGTGCGGATACATAGACAAAACACCGTGTCCCTAGTAAGCCTCTACTAGACTAGCTCGTTAATCAAAGATGATTAAGTTTCCTAACCATGGACATGTGTTGCCATTTGATGAACAATATCACATCATTAGGAGAATGATGTGATGGACAAGACCCATCCGTTAGCTTAGCATATTGATCGTTCAGTTTTAATGCTATTGCTTTCTTCATGTCATATGCATATTCCTTTGACTATGAGATTATGCAACTCCCGGATACCGGAGGAATACCTTGTGTACTATCAAATGTCAGAATGTAATTGGGTGATTATAAAGATGCTCTACAGGTATCTCTGAAGGTGTTTGTCGGGTTGGCATAGATCAAGATTAGGATTTGTCACTCCCAGTATCGGAGAGGTATCTCTGGGCCCTCTCGGCAATGTACATCATAAGAAGCCTTGCAAGCATAGTGACTAATGAGTTAGTTGCGGGATGATGTATTACGGAACAAGTAAAGAGACTTGTCGACGATATTGTACTAGGTATGTGGATACCGACAATCGAATCTTGGGCAAGTAACATATCGATGACAAAGGGATGACGTATGTTGTCATTACGGTACGACCGATAAAGATCTTCGTAGAATATGTGGGAACCAATATGAGCATCCAGGCTCCGCTGTTGGTTATTGACCGGAGAGGTGTCTCGGTCATGTCTACATAGTTCTCGAACCCATAGGGTCTGCACGCTTAACGTTCAATGACGATTTTGTATTTTTAGAGTTATGTGATTTGGTGACCGAATGTTGTTCGGAGTCCCGGATGAGATGACGGACATGACGAAGAGTCTTGAAATGGTCGAGAGGTAAAGATTCATATATAGGACGATGATATTCGGACACCGAAAGTGTTCTGGGGGTACCGGGTACATATCGGGTCACCGGAAGGGGTTCCGGGCATCCCCCCGGCAACTATATGGGCCTAATGGGCCAAGAGGGGAAACGCAGCAGCCAGCAGGGGCTGCTGCGCCCCCCATATGGGCCGCACCTTAGGAGGAAGGAAAGGGGGTAAGAGAGAAGGAAGGGGAGGGATTCGGCCTCCCCCTTCCTTCCCTCCTCCCTACTCTTTCCTTCCCCCTCAGGTGGATATGGTAAGGGGGGCGAATTGGACAAGGCCCCCAAGTAGGATTCCTCCTACTTGGGGCACCCCTTGGCTGTCCTCCTCCCCCTCCAACCTATATATACATGGGGAGGGGGCACCTATAACACACAACCAACAATTGTTAGCCATGTGCAGCGCCCCCCTCCAAAGTTTACGCCTCCGGTCATATTCACATAGTGCTTAGGCGAAGCCCTGCACGGATCACTTCACCATCACCATTACCATCACCATGCCATCGTGCTGACGGAACTCTCCCTCGACACTTTGCTGGATCAAGAGTTCGAGGGACATTATCGAGCTGGGTGCCGTATGTTCGGTGCTTGATCGGTTGAAACGAGAAGAAATTTGACTACATCAACCGCATTGTCAAACGCTTCGCTTTCGGTCTACGAGGGTACGTGGACACACTCTCCCCCTCTCGTTGCTATGCATCTCCTATATAGATCTTGTATGAGCGTAGGAATTTTTTTGAAATTACATGCTACGTTTCTGAACAGTGGCATCCGAGCCAGGTCTATGCGTAGAGGATATGCACGAGTAGAACACAAAGAGTTGTGGGCGGTGATCGTCATACTGCTTACCACCAATGTATTATTTTGATTCGGTGGGATTGTTAGATGAAGCGGCCTGGACCAACCTTACATGACCACGTTCATGAGACCGGTTCCACCGATAGACATGCAACTAGTTTTGCATAAAGGTGGCTGACGGGTGTCTATTTCTCCAACTTTAGTTGAATCGAATTTGATTGCGGCCGGTCCTTGTTGAAGGTTAAAACAGCAAACTTGATAAATCACTGTTGTGGTTTTGATGCGTAGGAAAGAATGGTTCTTGCTAGAAGTCCGTAGCAGCCACATAAAACTTGCAACAACAAAGTAGAGGACGTTGTAAGCACAAGTGCTCCCTGGGTGATTTTGGTAATTAATGTCAACATAACTCTTTTTTGACTAACATTTTTATCTAGCATATTTCAGAAAGTTCAACAAAGGAGTAGCATGGACAAGAGGGTGTGGAACCCCTTCTAGATGCTAAGGATAGAAGATTGGCAAAATCTCAAGACTCTTCACTTCTATTTTTAGTGATCCAAGATCACATTGAGTCCATAGGAAAAGCCAATACTATTAAAAGGGGATGAGGTGTTGCTTAATGGTCTACTTTCTCAAAGGGCTTAGTGATATGCTCCAAAGCCCTCAACCACTTTCTCAATTCCAAATATGTCCTAAACCTGAAGTCAAACTCGGCCCCACCGATTTGATCTATCCGGCGCCACCGAGTTCACTTGACATAACCACTTCTAGAAACCCTAATCAGTTCGGTCTCACCAAGATGGGCTTGCAAACTCTCTGTTGCCTGTTGCAATTATTTCGGTCTTACCGAGATATGTAGTCGGTCCCACGGATTTTGGTTGACCAACTCTCTGTTTGCTTATTACCAAAATCGGTCTCACCGAGTTTGTGTAATCGGTCAAACCGAGTTGAGGTTTTACCCTAACTCTAGCACATCGGTCCCACCGAGTTGATCATGTCGGTCCCACCGAAAACTCTAACGTTCACATTTTGAACCAAGTCGGTCTCACCGAGTTTCACTATTCGGTCCCACCAAGTTTGGTAAATTATGTGTAACGGCTAGATTTTGTGTGGAGGCTATATATACCCCTCCACCCCCTTCTCCATTGGGGAGAGACCCATCAGAATGTGCCTACACTTCCAGCATTCATTTTCTGAGAGAGAACCACCTACTCATGTGTTGAGACCAAGACATTCTAATCCAAGCACAAGAATCTTGATCTCTAGCCTTCCCCAAGTTGCTTTCCACTCAAATCATCTTTCCACCATAGCCAAGTCTGTGAGAGAGAGTTGAGTGTTGGGGAGACTATCATTTGAAGAACAAGAGCAAGGAGTTCATCATCAACACACCATCTTTTACCTTTTGGAGAGTGGTGTCGCCTAGATTGGTTAGGTGTCACTTGGGAGCCTCTGTCAAGATTGTGGAGTTGAACCAAGAAGTTTGTAAGGGCAAAGAGATCGCCTACTTCGTGAAGATCTACCCAAGTGAGGCAAGTCCTTCGTGGGCGATGGCCATGGTGGGATAGACAAGGTTGCTTCTTCGTGGACCCTTCGTGCGTGGAGCCCTCCGTGCAATCGCGCAACCATTACCCTTCGTGGGTTGAAGTCTCCATCAATGTGGATGTACGATAGCACCACCTATAGGAACCACGCCAAAAATCTCCGTGTCTTCAATTGCGTTTGCACACTCCAATCCCATCCCTTTACTTTCTTGCAACTTGCATGCTTTACTTTCCGCTGCTCATATACTCTTGCCATGCTTGCTTGAAATGTATTGTGAATGTTTAAACTTGTGCTAAAACTCCACCTTAACTTGAAGAACTTAAAAATTGCTACTTTTCTTTGTTGAGGGTCTAATCACCCCCCCTCTAGACACCTCTTCTCGATCCTTTCAGACATCTAACTTGTTTTTGCAGGGCATGTTGTGATGTGATATGGTCAAGACATGATGTGATATATGTTATTGTATGAGATGATCATGTTTTGTAAAAGTCATTAGCAACCGGCAGGAGCCTTATGGTTGTCTCTTTATTGTATGAAATGCAAATGCCATGTGATTGCTTTACTTTATCACTATGCGTTAGCGATAGTTGTAGAAGCAATAGTTGGCGAGATGACCACGACGCTATGATGGAGATCAAGGTGTCAAGCCGGTGACGATAGAGATCATGACGGTGCTTTGGAGATGAAGATCAAAGGCACAAGATGATGATGGCCATATCATGTCACATATTTTGATTGCATGTGATGTTTATCTTTTATGCATCTTATTTTGCTTAGTACGATGGTAGCATTATAAGATGATCCCTTACTAAAATTTCAAGGTATAAGTGTTCTCCCTGAGTATGCACCATTGCGACAGTTCGTCGTGCTGAGACACCACGTGATAATCGGGTGTGATAAGCTCTACGTTCACATACAATGGGTGCAAGACAGTTTTGCACATGCGGAGTACTCGGGTTAAACTTGACGAGCCTAGCATGTACAGACATGGCCTCGGAACACTGGAGACCAAAAGGTCGAACATGAATCACATAGTAGATATGATCAACATAGAGACGTTCACCATTGGAGACTACTCCATCTCACGTGATGATCGGACATGGTTTAGTTGATTTGGATCACGTGATCATTTAGATGACTCGAGGGATGTTAATCTAAGTTGGTGTTCTGAAGTAATATGATTAATTGAACTTAATTTATCACGAAGTTAGTCCTGGTATTTTTGCATATCTATGTTGTAGATCAACAGCTCACGATATAGCTCCTATATATTTTTGATATGTTCCTAGAGAAAACTAAGTTGAAAGATGATAGTAGCAATGATGTGAACTGGGTCCATGATCTGAGGATTATCCTCATTGCTGCACAGTGTCCTTGATGCACCGCTAGGCGACAGATCTATTACAGGAGTAGAAGCAGACGTTATGAATGTTTGACAAGCTCGGTATGATGACTACTTGATAGTTTAGTGCGCCATGTTTAATGGCTTAGAACCGGGACTTCAAAAACGTTTTGAATGCCATGGAGCATATGAGATGTTCCAAGAGCTAAAATTTGTATTTCAGACTCATTCCCGTGTCGAGAGGTATGAGACCTCTGAAAAGTACTTTTCCTACAAGATGGAGGAGAATAGCTCAGGCAGTGAGCATGTGCTCCGAATGTCTGGGTACTACAATCGCTTGAATCAAGTGGGAGTTAATCTTCCAGATAACATAGTGATTGACAAAGTTCTCTAGTCACTATCACCAAGTTACTAGAACTTCATGATGAACTATAATATGGAAGGGATGACGAAAATGATTCCAAAGCTCTTCGCGATGCTGAAATCGGTGAAGGTAGAAATCAAGAAATAGCATCAAGTGTTGATGGTTAACAAGACCACTAGATTCAAGAAAAAGGGAAAGGGAAATAAAGGGAACTTCAAGAAGAATGGCAAGCAAGTTGCCACTCCCGTGAAGAAGCCCAAAGCTAGACCTAAGCCTGAAAGTGAGTGCTTCTACTACAAAAGAAATGGTCACTGGAAGCGGAACTACCCCAAATATTTGGCGGATAAGAAGGATGGCAAAGTGAACAAAGGTATATTTGATATACATGTTATTGATGTGTACTTTACTAGTGTTCATAGTAACCCCAGGGTAGTTGATACCGGTTTAGTTGCTAAGATTAGTAACTCGAAACGGGAATTGCATAGGCTAGTTAATGACGAGGTGACGATGTGTGTTGGAGGTAATTCCAAGGTTGATACGATCACCATCGCACACTCTCTCTACCTTCGGAATTAGTGTTGGACCTAAATAAATGTTATTTGGTGTTTGCATTGATCATGAATATGATTGGATCATGTCTATTACGATACGGTTATTCATTTAAGTCAGAGAATAATTGTTGTCCTGTTTACATGAATAAAACCTTCTATGGTCATACACCCAATGTAAATGGTTTATTGAATCTTGATCGTAGTGATACACATATTCATAATATTGATGCCAAAAGATGCAAAGTAGATAATGATAGTGCAAAATATTTGTGGCACTGCCGTTTAGGTCATATTGGTGTAACGCGCATGAAGAAACTCCATGCAGATGGGCTTTTGGAATCACTTGATTATGAATCATTTGATACTTGCGAACCATGCCTAATGGGCAAGATGACTAAAACTCCGTTCTCCGAAATAATGGAGCGAGCCAATGACTTATTGGAAATAATACATACCAATGTATGAGGTCCGATGAGTGTTGAGGCAAGCGGCGGGTATCGTTATTTTTTGACCTTCACTGATGATTTGAGCAGATATGGGTATATCTACTTAATTAAACACAAGTCTGAAACGTTTGAAAAGTTCAAGGAATTTTAGAGTTAAGTGGAGAATCATCGTAACAAGAAAATAAAGTTTCTACTATCTGATCACGGAGGCGAATATTTGAGTTATGAGTTTGGCCTTCATTTAAAACAATGTGGAACAGTTTCACAACTCACGCCACCCGGAACACCACAGCGTAATGGTGTGTCCGAACATCATAACCGTACTTTATTAGATATGGTGCAATCTATGATGTTTCTTAACAATTTACCACTATCCTTTTGGGTTATGCATTAGAGACAACTACATTCACGTTAAATAGGGCACCGTCTAAGTCCATTGAGACGACACCGTATGTGTTGGGGAATGCAGTAATTTAAAAAAAATTCCAACTCACACGCAAGATCCATCTAGGTGATGCATAGCTACGAGAGCGGAGAGTGTTGTCCACGTACCGTCCTAGACTGAAAGTGGAAGCGTTATGACAACGCGGTTGATGTAGTCGTACGTCTTCACGATCCAACCGATCCTAGTACCGAAGATATGGCACCTCCGCGATCTGCACACATTAATCTCGGTGACGTCCCGCGAACACTAGATCCAGCTGAGGTCGAGGGAGAGCTTCGTCAGCACGACGGCGTGATGACGGTGATGATGAAGCTACCGGCGCGGGGCTTCGCCTAAGCACTGCAATGATATGACCGAGGTGGAAATCTGTGGAGGGGGCACCGCACATGGCTAAACAATCAACTTGTGTGTCTATGGGGTGCCCCCTCCCCAGTATATAAAGGAGTGGAGGAGGGGGAGGGCTGGCCCTCTCTATGGCACGCCCAAGGGGAGTCCTACTCCCACCGGGAGTAGGATTCCCCCCTTCCCTAGTTGGAGTACGAGAGGAAGGAAGGAGGAGAGAGGGAGAAGGAAAGGGGGGTCGGCCCCCCTCCCAATTCGGATTGGGCTTGGGGGGCGCCCCCCATTAAGGCCCATGTACTCCTCGGGGGGTTCCGGTAACCCCACGGTACTCCGATAAATGCCCGAACTCACCCAGAACCATTCCGATGTCCAAACATAGGTTTCCAATATATCGATCTTTATGTCTCGACCATTTCGAGACTCCTCGTCATGCCCATGATCACATCTGGGACTCCGAACAACCTTCAGTACATCAAAACACATAAACTCATATTACCGATCGTCACCGAACGTTAAGCGTGCGGACCCTACGGGTTCGAGAACTATGTAGACATGACCGAGACTCATCTCCGGTCAATAACCAATAGCGGAACCTGGATGCTCATATTGGTTCCTACATATTCTACGAAGATCTTTATTGGTCAAACCGCATAACAACATACGTTGTTCCCTTTGTCATCGGTATGTTACTTGCCCGAGATTTGATCGTCGGTATCTCAATACCTAGTTCAATCTCGTTACCGGCAAGTCTCTTTAATCGTTCTGTAATGCATCATCCTGCAACTAACTCATTAGTCACATTGCTTGCAAGGCTTATAGTGATGTGCATTACCGAGAGGGCCCAGAGATACCTCTCCGATACTCGGAGTGACAAATCCTAATCTCGATCTATGCCAACTCAACAAACAGCATTGGGACACCTGTAGAGCATCTTTATAATCACCCAGTTACGTTGTGACGTTTGATAGCACACTAAGTGTTCCTCCGGTATTCGGGAGTTGCATAATCTCATAGTCATAGGAACATGTATAAGTCATGAAGAAAGGAATAGCAACAAACTAAACGATCAAGTGCTAAGCTAACAGAATGGGTCAAGTCAATCACATCATTCTCTAATGATGTGATCCCATTAATCAAATGACAATTCGTGTCTATGGCTAGGAAACTTTAACCATCTTTGATTCAACGAGCTATTCAAGTAGAGGCATACTAGTGACACTCTGTTTGTCTATGTATTCACACATGTACTAAGTTTCCGGTTAATACAATTCTAGCATGAATAATAAAGATTTATCATGATATAAGGAAATATAAATAACAACTTTATATTTCCTCTAGGGCATATTTCCTTCAGTCTCCCACTTGCACTAGAGTCAATAATCTAGATTACATACTAGTGATTCTAACACCCATGGAGTCTTGGTGATGATCATGTGTTGCTCGTGAGAGAGGCTTGGTCAACGGGTATGCAACATTCAGATCCATATGTATCTTGCAAATCTCTATGTCTCCCTCCTTGACTTGATCGCGGATGGAATTGAAGCATCTCTTGATGTGCTTGGTTCTCTTGTGAAATCTGGATTCCTTTGCCAAGGAAACTGCACCAGTATTGTCACAAAAGATTTTCATTAGACTCGATGCACTAGGTATGACATCTAGATCGGATATGAACTCCTTCATCCAGACTCCCTCATTTGCTGCTTCCGAAGCAGCTATGTACTCCGCTTCACACGTAGATCCCGCCACGACGCTCTGTTTGGAACTGCACCAACTGACAGCTCCACCATTCAATAAAATTACGTATCCGGTTTGTGACTTAGAGTCATCCGGATCAGTGTCAAAGCTTGCATCGACGTAACCGTTTACGACGAGCTCTTTGTCACCTCCATAAATGAGAAACATATCCTTAGTCCTTTTTAGGTATTTCAGGATGTTCTTGACCGCTGTCCAGTGTCCACTCCTGGATTACTTTGGTACCTCCCTGCTAAACTAATACCAAGGCACACATCAGGTCTGGTACATAGCATTGCATACATGATAGAACCTATGGCTGAAGCATAGGGAATGACTTTCATTTTCTCTCTATCTTCTGCAGTGGTCGGGCATTGAGTCTGACTCTACTTCACACCTTGTAACATAGGCAAGAACCCTTTCTTTGCTTGATCCATTTTGAACGTCTTCAAAACTTTATCAAGGTATGTGCTTTGTGAAAGTCCAATTAAGCGTCTTGATCTATCTCTATAGATCTTGATGCCCAATATATAAGCAGCTTCACTGAGGTCTTTCATTGAAAAATTCTTATTCAAGTATCCTTTTATGCTATCAAGAAATTCAGTATCATCTCCGATCAACAATATGTCATCCACATATAATATCAGAAATGCTACAGATATCCCACTCACTTTCTTGTAAATACAGGCTTCTCCAAAAGTCTGTATAAATCCATATGCTTTGATCACACTATCAAAGCATATATTCCAACTCCGAGAGGCTTGCACCAGTCCATAAATGGATCGTTGGAGCTTGCACACTTTGTTAGCACCTTTTGGATCGACAAAACCTTCTGGTTGCATCATATACAACTCTTCTTTAAGATATCCATTAAGGAATGCAGTTTTGACATCCATTTGCCAAATTTCATAGTCATAAAATGCGGCAATTGATAACATGATTCGGACGAACTTAAGCATCGCTACGGGTGAGAAGCTCTCATCATAGTCAACTCCTTGAACTTGTCGAAAACCTTTCGCAACAAGTCGAGCTTTGTAGACAGTAACATTACCGTCAGCGTCAGTCTTCTTCTTGAAGATCCATTTATTCTCTATGGCTTGCCGATCATCGGGCAAGTCAACCAAAGTCCATACTTTGTTCTCATACATGGATCCCATCTCAGATTTCATGGCCTCAAGCCATTTTGTGGAATCTGGGCTCATCATCGCTTCCTCATAGTTCGTAGGTTCATCATTGTCAAGCAATATGACCTCCGAAACAGGATTACCGTACCACTCTGGTGCGGATCTTACTCTGGTTGACCTACGAGGTTCGGTAGTAACTTGATCAGAAGTTTCATGATCATCATCATTAGCTTCCTCACTTACTGGTGTAGGAATCATGGAACTGTTTTCTGTGATGAACTACTTTCTAATAAGGGAGCAGGTATAGTTACCTCATCAAGTCCTACTTTCCGCCCACTCACTTCTTTCGAGAGAAACTCCTTCTCTAGAAAGGATCCATTCTTAGCAACGAATATCTTGCCTTCGGATCTGTGATAGAAGGTGTACCCAATAGTCTCCTTTGGGTATCCTATGAAGACACATTTCTCCGATTTGGGTTCGAGCTTATCAGGTTGAAGCTTTTTCACATAAGCATCGCAACACCAAACTTTAAGAAACGACAACTTGGGTTTCTTGCCAAACCACAGTTCATAAGGTGTCATCTCAACGGATTTAGATGGTGCCCTATTTAACGTGAATGCAGCCGTCTCTAAAGCATAACCCCAAAACGATAGTGGTAAATCTGTAAGAGACATCATAGATAGCACCATATCTAGTAAAGTACGATTACGACGTTCGGACACACCATTACGCTGTGGTGTTCCGGGTGGCGTGAGTTGCGAAACTATTCCGCATTGTTTCAAATGAAGACCAAACTCGTAACTCAAATATTCTCCTCCATGATCAGATCGTAGAAACTTTGTTTTCTTGTTACGATGATTTTCCACTACACTCTGAAATTCTTTGAACTTTTCAAATGTTTCAGACTTATGTTTCATCAAGTAGATATACCCATATCTGCTCAAATCATCTGTGAAGGTAATAAAATAATGATACCCACCGCGAGCATCAACACTCATCGAACCGCGTACATCAGTATGCATTATTTCCAACAAGTCTGTTGCTCGCTCCATTGTTCCGGAGAACGGAGTCTTAGTCATCTTGCCCATGAGGCATGGTTCACAAGCATCAGGTGATTCATATTCAAGTGATTCCAAAAGCCCATCAGCATGGAGTTTCTTCATGCGCTTTACACCAATATGACCTAAACGGCAGTGCCACAAATAAGTTGCACTTTCATTATTAAACTTATATCTTTTGGCTTGAATACTATGAACATGTGTATCACTACTATCAAGATTTAGTAAAAATAGACCACTCATCAAGGGTGCATGACCATAAAAGATATTACTCATATAAATAAAACAACCATTATTCTCTGATTTAAATGAATAACCGTCTTGCATCAAACAAGATCCAGATATAATGTTCATGCTCAACGCTGGCACCAAATAACAATTATTTAGGTCTAATACTAATCCCGAAGGTAGATGTAGAAGTAGCGTGCCGACGGCGATCACATCGACTTTGGAACCATTTCCCACGCGCATCGTCACCTCGTCCTTAGCCAATCTTTGCTTAATCTGTAGCCCCTGTTTCGTGTTGCAAATATTAGCAACAGAACCAGTATCAAATACCCAGGCGCTACTGCGAGCATTAGTAAGGTACACATCAATAACATGTATATCAAATATACCTTTCACTTTGCCATCCTTCTTCTCCGCCAAATACTTGGGGCAGTTCCGCTTCCAGTGACCAGTCCCTTTGCAGTAGAAGCACTCAGTCTCAGGCTTAGGCCTAGACTTGGGATTCTTCACTTGAGCAGCAACTTGCTTGCTGTTCTTCTTGAAGTTCCCCTTCTTCCCTTTACCCTTTTTCTTGAAACTGGTGGTCTTGTTGACCATCAACACTTGATGCTCCTTCTTGATTTCTACCTCCACAGCCTTTAGCATTGCGAAGAGCTCGGGAATTGTCTTATCCATCCCTTGCATATTATAGTTCATCATGAAGCTCTTGTAGCTTAGTGGCAGTGATTGAAGAACTATGTCAATGACACTATCATCAAGAAGATTAACTCCCAGTTGAGTCAAGTGGTTGTGGTACCCAGACATTCTGAGTATATGTTCACTGACAGAACCATTCTCCTCCATTTTGCAGCTGTAGAACTTATTGGAGACTTCATATCTCTCAATCCGGGCATTTGCTTGAAATATTAACTTCAACCCCTGGAACATCTCATTGAACTATCGAGTAGTCATCAGCTTTGCTCTGCTTTCATAACATCTGGCGTTGCTTCCAGGACGTAATTCTTCTGTGCAGCAATGAGGATAATCCTCAAGTTACGGACCCAGTCCGTGTATTTTCTACCATTATCTTTCAACTTAGCTTTGTCTAGGAACGCATTAAAATTCAACGGAACAACAGCACGGGCCATTTATCTACAACAACATAGATATGCAAAATACTATCAGGTACTAAGTTCATGATAAATTAAAGTTCAATTAATCAAATTACTTAAGAACTCCCACTTATATAGACATCCCTCTAATCATCTAAGTGATCACGTGATCCATATCAACTAAACCATATCCGATCATCACGTGAGATGGAGTAGTTTTCAATGGTGAACATCACTATGTTGATCATATCTACTATATGATTCACGCTCGACCTTTCGATCTCAGTGTTCCGAGGCCATATCTGCATATGCTAGGCTCGTCAAGTTTAACCCGAGTATTCTGCATGTGCAAAACTGGCTTGCACCCGTTGTATGTGAACGTAGAGCTTATTACACCTGATCATCATGTGGTTTCTCGGCACGACAAACTGTCGCAACGGTGCATACTCAGGGAGAACACTTATACCTTGAAATTTAGTGAGAGATCATCTTATAATGCTACCGTCGAACTAAGCAAAATAAGATGCATAAAGGATAAACATCACATGCAATCAATATAAGTGATATGATATGGCCATCATCATCTTGTGCCTTTGATCTCAATCTCCAAAGCACTGTCATGATCACCATCGTCACCGGCTTGACACCTTGATCTCCATCGAAGCATCGTTGTCCTCTTGCCAACTATTGCTTCTACGACTACCGCTACCGCTTAGTTATAAAGTAAAGCAATTACATGGCGATTGCATTTCATACAATAAAGCGACAACCATATGGCTCCTGCGAGTTGCCTATAACTGTGTTACAAAACATGACCATCTCATACAACAATTTACATAATCACGCTTGACCATAGCACATCACAACATGCCCAGCAAAAACAAGTTAGACGTCCTCTACTTTGTTGTTGCAAGTTTTACGTGGCTGCTACGGGCTTAGCAAGAACTGTTCTTACCTATGCATCAAAACCACAACGATTTTTCATCAAGTTTGCTGTTTTAACCTTCAACAAGGACCGGGCGTAGTCACACTCGATTCAACTAAAGTTGGAGAACCCGACACCCACTAGCCACCTGTGTGCGAAGCACGTCGGTAGAACCAGTCTCGCGTAAGCGTACGCGTAATGTCGGTCTGACCCGCTTCATCCAACAATACCGCTGAATCAAAGTATGACATGCTGGTAAGCAGTATGACCATTATCACCCACAACTCTTTGTGTTCTACTCGTGCATACAACATCTACGCATAGACCTGGCTCTGATACCACTGTTGGGGAACGCAGTAATTTCAAAAAAATTCCTATGCACACGCAAGATCCATCTAGGTGATGCATAGCAACGAGATGGGAGAGTGTTGTCCACGTACCCTCATAGACTGAAAGCAGAAGCGTTATGACAACGCGATTGATGTAGTCGTATGTCTTCACAATCTGACTGATCCTAGTACTGAAGATACGGCACCTCTGTGATCTGCACACGTTCAGCTCGGTGGTGTCCCACGAACTCTAGATCCAGATGAGGTCGAGGGAGAGCTTCGTCAGCACGACGGCGTGATGACGGTGATGATAAAGCTACCGGCGCAGGGTTTCGCCTAAGCACTGCAACGATATGACTGAGGTGGAAATCTGTGGAGGGGGGCACCACACACGGCTAAACAATCAACTTGTGTGTCTATGGGGTGCCCCCCTCCCCCGTATATAAAGGAGTGGAGGAGGGGGAGGGCCAACCCTCTCTATGGCGTGCCCAAGGGGAGTCCTACTCCCACCGGGAGTAGGATTCCCCCCCCTTCCCTAGTTGGAGTAGGAGAGGAAGGAAGTAGGAGAGAGGGAGAAGGAAAGGGGGGCCGGCCCCCTCCCAATTCGGATTGGGCTTGGGGGGGACCTTGGCCGCCTCCTCCTCTCTCCCACTAAGGCCCATTAAGGCCCATGTACTCCCCGGGGGTTCCCGCAACCCCCCGGTACTCTGGTAATGCCTGAACTCACCCGGAACCATTCCGATGTCCAAACATAGGCTTCCAATATATCGATCTTTATGTCTCAACCATTTGGAGACTCCTCGTCATGCCCGTGATCACATCCGGGACTCCGAACAACCTTCGGTACATCAAAACACATAAACACATAATATCGATCGTCACCGAATGTTAGGCGTGCGGACCCTACGGGTTCGAGAACTATGTAGACATGACCGAGACTCATCTCCGGTCAATAACCAATAGCGGAACCTGGATGCTCATGTTGTCTCCTACATTTTCTACGAAGATCTTTATCGGTCAAACCGCATAACAACATACATTGTTCCCTTTGTCATCGGTATGCTACTTGCCCGAGATTCGATCGTCGGTATCTCAATACCTAGTTCAATCTCGTTACCGGCAAGTCTCTTTAATCGTTCCGTAACGCATCATCTCGTAACTAACTCATTAGTCACATTGCTTGCAAGGCTTATGGTGATGTGCATTACCGAGAGGCCCAGAGAAACCTCGTCGATACTCGGAGTGACAAATCCTAATCTCGATCTATGCCAACTCAACAAACACCATTGGAGACACCTGTACAACATCTTTATAATCACCCAGTTACGTTGTGACATTTGATAGCAGACTAAATGTTCCTCCGGTATTCGGGAGTTGCATAATCTCATAGTCATAGGAACATGTATAAGTCATGAAGAAAGCAATAGCAACAAACTAAACGATCAAGTGCTAAGCTAACAGAATGGTTCAAGTCAATCACATTATTCTCTAATGATGTGATCCCGTTAATCAAATGACAACTCATGTCTATGGCTAGGAAACTTTAACCATCTTTGATTCAACGAGCTAGTCAAGTAGAGGCATACTAGTGACACTCTGTTTGCCTATGTATTCACACATGTACTAAGTTTCCGGTTAATACAATTCTAGAATGAATAATAAACATTTATCCTGATATAAGGAAATATAAATAACAACTTTATTATTGCCTCTAGGGCATATTTCCTTCAGTATGAACTGTGGTTTGGCTAGAAACCTAAGCTGTCGTTTCTTAAAATTTGGGGATGCGACACTTATGTCAAAAGGCTTCAAGCTGGTAAGCTCGAACCTAAATCGGAGAAGTGCATCTTCATAGGATACTCTAAGGAAACAATTGGGTACAGCTTCTACCATAGATCCGAAGGCAATATCTTTGTTGCTGAGAATGGGTACTTTCTACAGAAGGAGTTTCTCTCGAAAGAAGTGAGTGGGAGGAAAGTAGAACTTGATGAGGTAATTGTCCCTTCTCTCGAATTGAAAGTAGCACATCAGTGAAATCCTTTCCCGTGATGCCTACACCAACTAGAGAGGAAGCTAATGATGATGATCATGAAACTTCGTATCAAGTTACTACTGGACCTCGTAGGTCGAACAGAGCACGTTCAGCACCAGAGTGGTACGGTAATCTTGTCCTGGAAGTCATGTTATTAGACCATGACGAACCTACGAACTATGAAGCAGACATGATGAGCCCAGATTCCGACAGATGGCTTGAGGCGATGAAATCTGAGATAGGATCCATGGATGAGAACAAAGTGTGGAGTTTGGTGGACATGCCCAATGATCGGCAAGCCATTGAGAATAAATGGATGTAAGTCCATCTAATGCCACCCTAGTTGGTTTTGGAGTATTGACAACAAACTTGGTTGAGGGACTAATGTGTTTGTGATAATTGCAGGATAACAGAGGTGGTAGTCCCTTATTGATTCGGTTTACCTACCAGAGATGACCCCTAAAATGTGTGAAGACATTGAAGACAATGATGGTTCGTGAAGACATTCACGATGAAGATTATGACATGTGAAGACATTCACTTGAAGACTATGGAGTGCGAAGGCATAGTTGTTTCGTAGTTTTCTTTCCTTCTTTGTTGAGTCATAGGAACCACCGTACTGTTAAGTGGGGTCCAACTGAACAAAGTCAGAGTGATTGAAGTGATGCTCAACCTAAATCCTATGTCTTCGAGCGAAGACAATGAGAGCAAATCTTATCCAGAGTTGGATGAGTCAGCTTGGCTTGTAGCCCAAGTAAAGTTGCTGCGTGTGTTTGCAATCCGACCGTTGGACACGTGTAAGTTCCTTTGTGACCCAGGGTCGTTTCAGACAAATCAGGTCGGGTTGCCTCCTGGCTATAAATAGTCGACCCGCTACACCATAAATCAGTGGCTGCTCAGAGTTAGTGCTTGGCTTTTGTTGTTTGAGAGCAACCACCTCTGAAGCATTTGAGAGAGAGAGATCCTTGCAAGGACAAAGCCCAAAACACCCAGAGCCAAAGAGTGTTAGGCATCACTCAAGTCTTTCTGTCTGCGTGACTGAAGACTTGTAACACTTGAGGACTGTGAATCCTGCAGCCGGTTAGGCGTCGCGTTCTGAGCATCCAAGAGCCATTTGTGGATCGCCAGTGAACAAAATCTGTGATGGTTTGGAAGTCTACCTTGAAAACTTACCAGAGTGATTGGCGAGGACTGGGTCTCCTTAGCTCGGGGGGAATAAGGTGAAGATGTGGTCTTCTGAGTTAAATCTCAGCCTCCCTAACCAGACATACAATTGTCACATCAACTGGAACTGGTCTACCAAATCCCTGTCCTCACCAAGCAACTGGTTCTATCCTCCACTTCCCTTTACTTTACAGTTTGTCTTCGTGAAGTCATTATCTGCTTGTCTGATCTGATTGACTTCACTAAGTGAAGAATGTTTACTGTTTGGCTTCATACTGTCTTCCATCTTGATCCATGTTACCTAGCTGCTGATAGTCTCCGTGCATTCACCTCATTTCTTACTTGACTATGGCTTGTCTTGTATAGTCTACCTTCCGCTGCATATCAATAGGTTCATTTCTACTATTTGTCTTCAAAGACCTCGTGTTTTGAAGACTTTCGTAAAAATCGCCTATTCACCCCCCCTCTAGTCGATAACTAGCACTTTCAATTGGTATCAGAGCAAGGTGCTCCCTTGTTCTGTGTGATTCGGTTTAACCACCTGGAGTTTGAGCTTTGTCGACTGCAGGGATAATCAAGGTCTCTGCTGCATGCCCAGTCTTCGATGGCACTAATTACCCCTACTAGAAGAATAAGATGCACATGCATCTTGAAGCCATTGATGTCGACCTCTGGTATGTCATCAAGAATAGTGTTCCCAAGTTCGGTGAAGGTGTCACCGCTGCTGATGTCAAGAGGTTCATTCAACTGGATTTGACTGCCAAGAACATCATCTGTGGTCATCTGACCAAAGGACAGTACGGCCGTGTGAGTGCACTGGAAACTACGAAGCTGGTCTGGGACTGGCTCTCAAAGGTCAACCAAGGCGTCTCAACTCAGAGAGATTCAAGGATTGATGTTCTTCGCAACCTCTTCAACCGCTTCAAGAGAAACGACAATGAGAATGTCCAGCTCACATTTGATCGCCTCACTGATACCACAAATGAGCTTCGAGCACTTGGCGCCACTGAGATCACCAAGCACGAAATCATCAAGAAGCTCCTGAGATTACTTGACATCTCATTCGACACCCTGGCCCTGATGATTCAAGAACGTCCTGACTTCAAAAATCTCGATCCGTCTGACATAATTGAGAGGCTCAACACACATGAGTTCCAGTTATCTGAGAAGAGAGATATCTATGGCCCCAACTATGGCCGAACTCGGGCTTTGAAGCCAAAGGTTATGTCCTCATCTGAGGACGAATCTGACTGCAGTTCTGGGGATCCTTAAGACATTGGAAAGGAGCTAGCTATGCCCGTGAAGAAGTTCCAGAAGTTCTCCAAGAAGAAAGGTTTCAGAAAGTCAAGATCCAGCTCAAGAAATGATGAAGCTTCCACTCGTGACCACAAGAAGAGAACGTGCCACAAATGCAGGAAACCTGGTCACTACATCTCTGAGTGCCTCAATGGGACAATGAGACCAAGAAGAAGAAGAAGAGCAAGGAATATGGTTCTGATGACAAGAAGAAGAAGAAATCCTCAGAGTCTTCTTCAAAGTCTTCATCAAAGTCTTCATCTCATAAGAAGAGCTCATCCAGCAAGGCCCGTGTGTTTGTTGGCAAGGAGATGGATTTAGAGGAGGAGTCTACTTCTAGGAGGTGGAGGTGGAGTCTGAGGAGGAGTCCGATTCAGGCGTGGCAAGCCTGGCTCTAGCCTCAGCTTACGTCGCCAAGTCAATCTTCAACACCGAAGACAATGGCCTCGTCACTGACGCTGATGCTGATGATGAGGATGAGTCTGCTCCTACCTACTGCTTCATGGCATGTGGTGCCAAGGTAAACTCACGCAATGCTTACTTTCAAACATCCAGAGAAGATGACTCTGAATGTGAATCTAAACCTAGTTACAAAACACTTGCTAAAATTACAACTGAACAACAAACTTCTATGGAACATATTCAAAAGTTGCTAGACAAAAGTGATGACCTGTTGGACGCAGAAATGACTCGAACTCAGTCCTTAATTGAAGACATTAAAAATCTTCACGTTAAGTACGAGGAACTTGAAAGCCATCATGAAACACTCTCATCTACTCATGAGAAGCTTTCCTATGATTATCTTCAAAGGAAGCAAGAACTTGAGAACCTGAGAGTGTCTCATGAAGATCTTCAAAAGGAGAATGAGTCGCTTCGCGCTCAACAAATTAGTTCTGCTCAGGAAGACTTTGTGCCACCATGTTTAAAATATCTTGAGTGTGATAACGATGTCTCTGTTGCTGAATGTTCTACTGCTGCTACTGTTGCAATATCTTCAACTGACGATGTGGTAACTAACCCCTCTTCTGAGGATACCACTACTATTGCTGATGAGAATGCTAGGTTGAAGACATTTCCTGAAACAGGGATGTACAAAACTCTCAAAGGGCATCAGACACTGTGTGATGTCCTAAAGAAACATATTCTGAACCGAAACCCTAGGAAAGAGGGTATTGGGTTCGAGAGGAAAATGAATGTCGATGGTTCATACTGGAAGCCTGAGCAGTACCCCAAAACCACATGGGTTGCTGCAAAGGGACCTTCAGTGGATCCATCTACCTTATCTGGCTTCACTTGTGCTAACCCGATTAACATTGATGAATCCTTTGATGCAAACTATAAACTATTTAAGAATCATAATGGTGAAGTGTTTGCCAGGTATATTGGTACTAACTGCAGGAATGGACCTCCTTTGAAGAAGATCCGGGTGCCCAAAAGTTGTCTTGAGAAGCTTCCTGTGAATGTCATCATGACACCACCTAGGAAGAAGACAAACCCTAGATCAAAGGCTTCATATGGTCCAAAGGCTTCATACAGACAGAGGACCCACCAGGGTCACCCTAACGCCAATGTTTTGCAAGGAAATCATACTCATACTTATGAATATGAGCGTGTTTCATCAAACCGCTATGTTCATAAGACCAAGAACTTTTTTGCTTATTCATATGAGTATTATTCACCTCCTGCAAGGCTATTTGCTAGGGCTCCAAAGCCAAAGTTCTCAGATGCTGCACTTTGAATCATTGCTTCTAAGCCACCCCTGAAGATGTGGGTGGTTAAGAAAAATTAACTCTCTTTTGCAGGGAAAGGTCTCCAGCCGGAAATCAAAGGCTTTTGATGCTTATGCCGAGGACCTAAAACATCCTATGGGACGCAAGATAAAATGCCAGAATGGTCTTACTATGAATTTTGTCCCATGATTACTTGACAAACATCCTATCTACCCTAACAAGGGTCTGAAGTTTGCTAATATGCTTGTTCGTCAAATGTTCATGCTTCACATTTCCCTTGGTGAAGCCTATCCCCTAAACTGCACTGTAGGGTACGACACCAAAGGCTTCTGAGTGGATCATGGACAGTGGATGCACTAACCACATGACTGGTGATCAAAGTCTTCTTATCGATTCCCTACGTCCGTCTGACAAAAGTCACATCACATTTGCTGACACTGGTAAAAGCAAGGTATTGGGCCTAGGTAGAGTTGCAATCTCAAAGGATCAACACATGGATAAAGTGATGCTTGTTGAATCCCTTGGTTTCAACTTAATGTCTGTCTCAATGCTTTGTTATCTGAACATGATTATGATATTTGGAAAATATCGTTTCCTTGTGCTTATGGAATCTAACAAATCTCTAGTCTTCGAAGGATATCGAAAGGACGAACTGTATATGGTGGATTTCTCAGCAGGACCACAGTTGGCCGTATGTCTTCTAGCAAAAGCTTCAGAGTGCTCGCTCTGGCATTGGAGGCTAGGGCACGCGGGCATGAGGAACATACACACTCTCGCGAAGAAGAAGCATGTCATAGGCATCGAGGGCGTCAAGTTCAAGAAGGATCATCTATGTGGTGCCTGCGAAGCTGGAAAGATGACTAGGGCCAAGCATCCCTCAAAGACAATCATGACGACGACGCGTCTCTTCGAGCTGCTTCACGTGGACTTATTTGGCCCTACTCACTACTCTACCCTTACTACCACTGCTTGCCTCTATGGTTTCGTCATTGTTGATGATTACTCAAGATATACGTGGGTGAACATAATTCTTTACAAGACTGAAGTGCAGGATGTCTTTAGATGATTTGCCAATCGTGCCATGACCAACTATGGCATCAAGATCAAGCAAATCAGAAGTGACAACAACACTGCATTCAAGAACACCGGCCTCGACACTTATCTTGATACATTGGGCATCACACATGAGTTCTCGGCTCCATACACAGCTCAGCAGAATGGCATCATGGAGCGCAATAACAAAACCCTCATTGAGATGGCACGGATAATGCTTGATGAGTACAAGACTCCAAGGAAGTTCTGGCCTAAAGCTATTGATATTACATGCCACATCATCAACCGTGTTTATCTTCACAAGTTCCTAAAGAAGACATCATCTGAGCTCCTGACTGGTAAGAAGCCAAATGTCAGCTATTTCATAGTCTTTGGTGCTAGGTGCTGGATCAAGGATCCGCATCACACTTAAAAATTTGCACCGAAAGCACATGAAGGTTTTATGCTTGGCTACGGAAAGGATTTGCACTCCTACAGAGTCTTCAACCTCTTTCACTACAAAGTGGTTGAAACTGTGTATATGCGGTTCGATGAGACTAAAGGCTCACAAAGAGTACACTTGCCAAATGTGCTAGATGAAGCTACACCAAGTGAATCTATCAAGCTTATGGGTACTGGAGAAATCATCCCCTCGGAGGCACAGGCTGAAGAGGAAATCATCATTTCTACACCTAATCAACATGAAGACACCGCTCAGCCTGAAGCCAATGATGAAGATGAAGACAATGATCAGCAAGGGCAAAATCTTCGTCCAGTTCATCCCCATGTTGCAAATGAAGTACAGATTGAGAAGATAATTGATAGCATCAATGCGCCTGGTCCATTCACTTCACTACAAAAAAAGACACATCCGTGACATTTTGGGCCGAACGAATTTTTTTCTGTCATACTTATGACACTTCTATGACAATAATTGTGACAAAACATGGTATCATCATAGATGTGGTGGGGTCCTACTTCTATGAAAAAAATCATGACAGAAAATAGGCTTTTCTTCCTGGGCGGGCCGGAGACGCAGCTGCATGACATTCTTTGGGCTGTCCATGACGGAAAAAACCGTGGTAGAAGAGAGGGCGAGGAAAATATCGGGGTATTCCCGGTTACTGTGGGTGGTCGGGGCTGAGCAATGCGCGTTTCTCTCATACACGCACGCGCGTGGGTGCGAGGCGTTAGGCTCTAACTGAACCCGAGCGAGGCGTTGGGCTCTAACTGAACCCGAGCGATTGCACTGCAGGCTACGCGTTACTGAACCCGAGCGATCGATCGATGGCTGTTAACTGAACCCGATCGAGCGATTCCTTCCCTACTGCTGCTAACTGAAGCCGATCGATGCTGCCTCTGGATGAACAGGGAGCGTTGCTGGGGCGTTTGGATGAACAGTTCCCGGTGGGGGTGGATGAACAGGACCCCGTGGTGTTGCCTCTGGATGAACAGTGAGCGTTGCTGGGGGGTTCGATGAACAGTTCCCGGTGGGGGTGGATGAACAAGACCCGTGGTGTTGCATCAGGATGAACAGGACCCCGTGGAGGGCTGGATGAACAGGACCACCCCGTGGAGGGCTGGATGAACAGTAGACGGTGGAGGGCTGGATGAAAAGTAGCCCGTGGAGGGGTGGTTGAACAGTAGCCCGTGGAGAGGGCTGGTTGAATAGTAGCCAGTGGAGTAGCGCGCGGTGGAGGCTGGATGAACAGGAGCCCATGGATGAAAAGTCGCAGGTGGAGGCTGGAGGAGGTCGACAGTGGATGAACAGTACCCCGTGGAAGCTGGAGGGGGTCGACGGTGGAGATGAACAGTATCCCGTGGAGTCCCGTTTTGCGGTACGCCACACCTCTCCCGATGAACAGGACCCCTGTTTCAACCGTAGCGCTCCAACACAAGTCTGTTTCCACCGTTTTGTGGTACGCCACACCCCTCCCAATCAACAGGACCCCCGTTTCGACCGTAGGAGGTCCGTTTCCTCCGTTTTGCGGTACGCCAGACCCCTCCCGATGAACAGGATCCCGTTTCGACCGTGGCCGGTCGAACACAAGGCCGTTTCCTCCGTTCTACGGTACACCAGGCCTCGTTTCCATCGGATGTTCCGTCCAAGTCGGTTGGCTCCCATGCGTTCCGTTGCCTCCCGATGAACACGACGCATTCCGTTGCCTCCCCATGAACACGACAATGACGCAGTTTCTCCGTTCCGACCCAGCCATGTACACGAGCCCTGGCCGTACATATGCGCGAGTAGGCGTTTGAGACCCCGCCCGTATGTACATATGTGGTCGTATTTTCTTTCTTGCACATTGGCCGCTGTACGTACGTGTACATGCTACATGCGCGCCTCAACTACGACACGTGCGCGCTCTACATCGACCAGTATGTACGTACACGTTCGCGACCAGAATGACAACGCTACGTACGCTTCGACCAGGTGGGTCCCGGTTGTCAGGCACTTCCTTGCGTGCGAAGATATAGCTGGTGGGTCCTAGCAGTCAGGGGGGCGAATCATTTTTTTGTTGCCCGGACACACTTCCTTGCGTGCGAAGATGTAGCTGGTGGGTCCCAGCATTCAGGGGGGAAACATTTTTTTCACGAAATACGGTGGCCCGTCCGGTGGGTCCCCGCTGTCAGGTGCAGGAATAATTATTTTGCACGTAATAAGGAGTCACTTCCTTGCGTCTGCCGTGGACCCAGCTGTCAGCCTCTCCACATACAGTACTCTTCCGATGGAAGTCGGTCATTGACCACATTGACCATGCCGTGCCGAGAGCACCAAGGCGGTGGACGATGGTGAGGCCTAGGAAGGGGACAACACGGAGCCAGGGAAGACGTGGCAGTGGATGCCCATGCGTAGAGGAGTATGAGGGTTCACTGGTTCGCTGCGGTGTGAGGCTGTCGTCGCCGCAGAATAACAGGGGGTGTGGGTGAGTAGAGGGATGGCCTGGCCAGCGGTGGGAGTAGTAGGGGCGGTGAGGCCTCCGCCGCATCGCAGCCGGCCACGGGAGGCAGGAGCACGAGGCACGATCGGCGCTGGTTTGGGCAGCTGGAGCAAGAAGACCAGAGGTTGAAGAAGCACTACGGCCGTTGGATGGACATCGTATGGTCACTTGAGCTAGAATCGTGCATATTGACTAAGTTGACAAAGCCCTCCGTCCCCGTCAACTAAGTAGGCCCACAAGTCAGCCTGCCACTATACTGGGTCCCAGCTAGCAGGGGGAGTATTCATTTTTTTGTGCGTAATAAGGAGGCACTTCCTTGCGTGCGAAGATATAGCTGGTGGGTCCGAGCTGTCAGCGGCGGTAACGTTTTTTTTTTGCGAAATACAGAGGCCCTTCCGGTGGGTCCCAGATGTCAGGTGGAGGAATCATTATTTTGCACGTAAGAAGGAGGCATTTCCTTGCGTGCGGTCGTGGACCCAGCTGTCAGCCTCTCCACGTACAGTCCACTTCAGATGCATCTCGGTCGTTGACCACGTTGACTAGGCCGCGCCGAGAGCACCAGCGCGGTGGACGACGGCGAGGCCTAGGAAAGGAACGACACAGAGCCAGGGAAGACTCGGTAGTTGTTTCCCACGCGGAGGAGTACGAGGGTTTACTGGTTCGTCTGCCGTCCCCGGAGAATAACAGCAGGTGTGGGTGAGTAGAGGGATGGCTAGGCCAGCGATGGGAGTACGGTGGGGCGGTGAGGCCTACGCGGCAGCATAGCCGGCCGTGGGAGGAGGGAGCAGGCAGTCCGGCCGGCGCTTGTTTGAGCGGCTGGACAGGAAAAGCAGAGATTGAAGAAGCACGACAGCCGTTAGATGCACATCCAACAGTCACTTCTCTCGTGTGCATTATTTCTAATAATGTACAACACATTTGCTAATTCTTAAGAATTTTTTTGGAGCCCATCTTCTTTTTGTTAGCATTACACCCCATATTGTGGCCACGGTTCAAAAGTATATGAATTTTTGCATATTTCGGTGCGGTCAACTGTTTTTAACCCCGAAATATCGATTCACATTCAAACTATTTTGAAAAATAATTTATATAAATATAAAATCCAAATAATTGTCCTCGCATAAAAATCAATGGAATTTAAAATCTTGTAATGAAAAAAAATTGAAACTAATTCCCGGTCTGATGTGTTTTAAAAATGTACAGCCCATTTCTGGGCAAACCGAATGAAACTCTCCTCGTCTTGAAAGATTTGTAGCCCAGCAGGGCTGATAAAGCAAGTAGGCCTCGTTTGGGTATTTCTTAAAAAAATAGAACTGGGCTAGCCATTTTCAGCAAGAAAAACACACAACTGGGCTCATGATGTGGTAAACATAAATAAAACCCTGGCTAGACAGGCCATAGCCCCCGCACAGCCCCGTTGTTACCCTGATCCGTCGCTAAAACTAGTATAAATAACAACTGCTTGTTCCTCAAAAAAATGTGCGACCTGCTGGGTCCCTGGTGTCAGCCTCTCGTAGTGTAATCCTCTCGTTTTATTGACTACGTTGACAATGGCGTGAGCCCCAGATGTCCAACCATTAGGAGGAACCATATTTTTGGGCTTGTAATATAGAGGCACTTGCTTGCGTACTACCATGACGCTGGTGGGTCCCTACTGTCATCCTCTCCACGTATAGTCATCTCCTTGTTCCTCTCGGTTGTTGACGACATTGACAACGCAAGAGGGCAGCGCACCGCGCATGGCGAGCGAACCAAGGCCGCAAGGCAGAGGACAACGGCGAGGCCTCAGACGGAATGAATAGGAGCCGTGGAAGATGCGCCGGTGCAGTCGCAGGCAGAGGGGAGTACGAGGGTTGACTGGTTCGGGTGCGGGTGCATGTTGGGGCTGACGTTGCCAGAGAATAACAGGACGTGTGGGGGAATAGAGGGAGGGACTGGCCAACGTTGGAGGGTACGTACGGTAGGACGGCGGAGACGCAGCCAGCCATGGGAGGCGGGAGCAGGCGGAGCCGACGGGGTGGTTTGGTTTGGGTGGCTGGAGGAAGAAGAAGACAAGAGATAGAAAATACACGACAAATGTTGGATGTCAATCCAACGGCTGCTAGGCAGAATCGTTTGTTGACTGGCTAGTAAGTCGACACCACCTTTGATAGGCTATTTCCTCGCGGGTCCCAAATGTCAGAATCCAAATCTGTCATGGTCATGCAGCCCTTCCTATGAAAATTTACAGCCCATTTGATGTGCTAGTTCGAAATAAGTTTGTGGGTGCTGGTGGGGGCTAATCACTTGGCTTCTGTAATGCATAGTGAGCTCAAGCAGCCAGCGAGAGTGATGTTATTTCCCTTGGTTGGGATTTGTTAGTTGTTACAATATTTCACTCTAAATTAAACGACTCGCAAGCCATTTGCCTTGCTTCAAAGAAAATATGAAAGTCACAGCTGAGTTGGAAAGGGCAACAACATCTAACTCCAGCTTACAAACTGTACAAAACCATGAGGGTTAATTGTTCATCAGGTTTACAAAAAAACCCAGGTGGAAAAGGGAAACAACATCTAACTCCAACACTGTTTTCAGCAGTCACAGTCAAATGGATTGGTCAGGTCCATAGAATGAACATCCCGGGTCGTAGAATTTACTTTATTATGACCACAATATGTTGTAAATAGAAGCCCGGCACGTTCAGAAGCTCTTTTGCCCACCTGAAACTCCTTTTTTTGCTCTTCCACATACCCATCCGTCAAAACCATGCTGCTGATAAACTTAAGCCTGATGGACAATAGTAACCTCGCATTCAGCAGGAAGAATGTGACAAATCTAGTGTTTGCACGGTTGGCTACATATCGTTCTAGCGTTATTGTCTTCAATCGAATCTTATGAGAAGTGAGAAAATCCCGATGCTTACGAATCCACCGATTGGTTATAACTTTCTTACCCCGTCCTGTTGCTTAAATAGACATGAAGATTGACAATAGTTAAGGTCTAAAAAAAGAGTGTCGAAAGAGCAACAGCTGAACGGTTAATTCTAGTACACTATATGCGGGCTTCCAATGCGCGTGAAATTATCACCTTTATATACAACTTCTCCAGACATGGAAAGCATTGCAGCAAGCCAATAATCTTGTTCAGATCAAAACTATTCATTTGGATATACAAGATCTTGACAGAATCCAGCACCATTGATAGGCCATCCATGGAGAAACTCTTCATTGAGCATAGAACATAATATTAGTACAAAATGTGTACTCCAAGATGACATATAACTTATGCGCAGAAATTTAAATGCAGCTTATTGTTACAAGTGTAGATTATAATGTAAAGTACCTGAAGAACTGTGGAGCCAAACACCATATTGAAATGAGCACAGAGATCATGTATTACACCCAAGGTCTCCAGTTTAGGCGCAGAGTGGACGGTTATTTGCAACGGTGAATAACTAGAATCAAGGATCAACCTTTGAAGTGAAGGGGGCATCTTGGATGATGAGCTGCCTTCCGTCAAAACAAATTCCAATTCTTACAAGGTTAGGCGACTTTATTTGGAGACAACCGATTCTAACTGTGAAAACAAGCACCAAGCACTCCAGGGCAGGGCAACTGGAGTGGATGATGCTGTGAAATGAGGCCTCCGATATACGAACCCGCACAAGTGAAAGTTTCTTGAGAAATGGGAGTCGAAGGTTTAGTACCAGATTGTCTAGTAGGTCGCATAACGCAAAGGTGGCGGTGTGGAGAGAGGAGGAAAACCGCGAGATGGACATCGGTGCTGAGGGCACAGGTAGATGGCGTTCGGTATCTGGTAGGTGATTTCCAGGGGAATAGTAGAACTCAAGCAGCTGTAGTTCTGTGAATTTAGGGGATTTCAGCCAGGCGTCCACCATGCAGGGCATGGTATGCTTGCTCAGGTAGCATGACGGGATGCAGAGGCTTTGAACGGAGCCCTGGTGGGAGGAGATGATGGCTCTGGGGATTTCAAAATCATTGAAGAGAGATAGCTGACGACAGTCGAGATTAAGGGGCACGGTGCGCCATAGAGGGCGCCACCGAATTGAGAGGACTTGGGTGCGGCAGCAATCCTTGGTGGGGAGAAGCGAGATGATCTCCCCAAGGACAGCGTCCGGGAGATCGCTCATGCGGTCCACCCGAGATTCTATGGGTTCTTGGGATCCATTGGGGGCGGGGTCGCCGCTTCTCCCCGCGTTGCCGGGTGCGGGATCTACAATAGGCGTCACCGCTGGCGGGAGCCTCATCTTATTCGCGCTCGGGTCAGTCGACTCCATTTTCCTTGAGGGCGTCGCGCCGCGCTCATGGATTTGAGCAGAGTAACGAATGACGAGCTTAGTTGTAGTGCGAGTGAAGAAGAAGGGGAGCTGGGGTTTTTCTGTACTAGTGAGGAAGAAGGGGAGCTGGGATTTTCTGTAGGAGTGAGGTGAGGAATTTGGGGGTACGAGTGGAGCGAGCTGACGTGAGGTGGGTGGGAGTGAGGAGGAAGAAGAACACCCAGGTTTTTTGGGGGGCGGTGTGCTGGGTGTGGGTAGCGCCTCTCATTCAGTAAATATATGGACTTTTGAATTGATTTTACTATTTACTAGGGTGGATGGGCTGTTTTGTCTTGGGCCCAGAGAAACAATTACTACTAGTAGAGTGGATACAATACCGCTTCTGGCTCCTCCTAGGTCATCGAAACGTCTCCCTCTATTGAATGCCTTTATACTTTTGTTCACCGACATGCGGGCCATGCAGCGCGCGGGCCCAAATGCCATCCACCAAATTAGAAGGCAGTATGCAGGCAGAGAGTCACCCCGGTCGTAGCACGGCAATAACGAGCTGTCATATCACAAAACCCCACCTCCCCGCAGTCTAAGTTTGACGGACGAAGCAACCATCATTTCACTCTTCGCTGAATCCCCTTCTCCCTCACCATCTTCAAGAAAGGCAACACTCGCATCTGCCACTGTTCTTCTCTCCCAATGAAGGGAAGGTAAGCGGATCCGTGATGTTGGTATATTTGCGTTCAACGAAAAAAAAGAACTTTTGCAAAGCAGTAACCGATCCTCACTCTGTTTTTTGTTTCATTGTCATTGCGATTGTGTTTTCCTTTCAGTGGTCTCCTAGTATTCGTTAGTTTCATGATGGACCAAGGAGAACCAGGCAAAGATCTGCCGATATTGGAGCAGACGCGGGAGGCTGATCCTCACGAGACAGAGAGCTCCAAGATGATGGAGGCAGCCACCGAGCCGACCCCAGATACGCTCACGACCACTACTGAGATGGTCAACGCCCCGTTTGAGGTTACAGCCCCCGTGGCACTGCAGGAGCAGTTTTCCCCCTTCGAGGATGTCCCCCCTCCCCCGCCCCCGCTGAGCTGCCCAAGGTGATTTTCTTCTTTGCCAATCTCGATTGTGGTTTTCATCTAAGTATGTGGTGATGAATAATGCAAAATTTTATTAGCTTCGATGCCATGCTATACATAGTGGTTTAAATAACTTGTGTTTCTTATACTGGAAAGTAATTGAGAATTTGTTTGTGTTTCAATTAGAGCCCTGATGCAGACAAGGATTGTGTGGTTGTACATGTCACTCGCTATGAGGCGGATGACCTGAATATACGCACTGGGAAAACATAGTTTTTAGGATGTTGGATCCTGGAAGCCATTTGCGCTTATACCAATGAAGAGTTGTATTCCAGCCTCACTGTTGTCAGGCGTGTTGTCCAGGGTGTACTGAAGCACAAGAAGTTCAAAGCAACTCCTTCGTTTGTGAGGCATACTGTTCTTGTCAAGCTTACGCAGGAAGATGACGTGGCATGCCTCCACAAACAAGTTTATGAGTGGCAAGGCCACAAGGTGGTCTTCATGAAGGTTCACAGGATTGAGCTACTGCCGGACGTCCTCGATGATGTTCATGGCAAGGTCCGTCTTGTGTCCAGCCCAAATTAGATCGAGGCATGAAATAGTTGCCCCAGCTAGTGTTTAATAGTAGTTTGGATTGTGTCTAATTATCCGAACCTTGCCTGTTATCGAGCCCTCTGGGGCTAGTACTCTGTTTGAATCCATCTATGGGAACTGCTGCTACTCTTGTGTGCCCGTGAATCTTCATAATTGTTGCCGAAACAGATGCGTCCTCACTAGTTTTATCATACGAGCAGTGTGTGTTTTGATGAAATAGAGTACTCGTTCGAGAACTGTGCGCTGACGTATACATAAGTACTTGTAAACACTGTTGGTGCTACCCCACTTGTAAGCAGTTGTGCAAAACACGGCACATTGGCTCAGCTCGCTTCAACACTAGGCTATCGACCAGCTAACAATCAACAATGTGCTGTCTGACATATAAGCAACTATGCATCTTGTTACAGTGGTTCATGCAGTTAACTAAGGCCACAATGTAAATTCCAAACGTTCACACGCTAGTCCAGCGTTCATGTGGAACACTCACATTAAACTCGGCTTCATAAAAAACTTTAAAAGCATAAGTTAAGCAATTTTATACATCTCAATGATTCATAGAACATAACAAACATATACTAGTTCACAGCAAAAGACAAAGTTGTGAGAAGGTTTACAAATCAGGAAAAAACAAGCAAGGCTTCTCTGAATAAAGGGCCTCCCGGCAGGCTTGAATTTCCTGGAGTTCACTCTGGTTTTTTCTTGTTGCCACCATCCAGGGTTAGGTTCTGTCATTCCAGAATAACCAATTATAATTGTGTTCTTAGCTGGAATGCTGAACTGAACCATGTAGTGTACTGACCAGCTGAAATTCTTGTGCATTCCACTAAATTTAAGCACCGCTATTTGCAGAAATAAGCATACCACAATGCCTCTTGTCCGTGCACCTGTCCAAAAAAACCGCCGTGCAGCCGTGCCAGCTAGTCCTCGGTCCATGGGTGAACTGGTAGAAAGTGCATTCCGGACTAGGATACAGTTGTTTTCGTTCGTCCCTACACTGCAATCAGGAAGTAAAATGTACGAATCAACTTCTTTTATATTGCGTTGGTCATTCTACCTAGTAACTACCAATGTAGGAATACCTGGAAGACAGGTGGTTAGACGACGGCAACGAGGGATAGCCATCTCATTTTGCGCAGTTCTACTAAAATTTAGGTGTGTGCTTTTGATTGCACGGATAGAAACGATACGGAGACAGACATCCCGAAACGATATGCAGACAGACATCCCTATTTGCGCAAATACGAAATACGGTTATTTAAACAGTGACAGATATTTGCAGTGGCGTATGATTGACAACAGCATATATTGTGTTATAATTGGCACTAGATTGACAGTATGAAAGTGTCCTTAAGTAAGTAGCATCACATCACATCAACACTGCCACTAGATTAACTTGCAGAACAATAGCATTAGTATTACTGTCATGAGAGTAGCACATGGTCAGTAAATGTGCAATCAAATTTGTGCAGTTCCACTGGGATGAAGCAATGTTAGCGGTGTGAGATTTAAGTGTAACCGCAAAATCACAATTCAGGGGAAATAAAGCAAGACGGAAGCACTTCATAAAATGGTGGTGGCATTGCTTCAATTTATCGACGGCATTAGACCATTACTTATAGTGACATTAGGTGGCATTGCTTAATGCTTCATGTGATTTTACATTAACGGTAGCGATATGGGCGTAGGGACGGCAGGGGCATAAAGTGGTGAGGCAAATGTGGTTGCCGAGAGGGGCAAACATTCAGGCAGCATGTCTGCATTTGTCCCATTTTTATCTCCTCGGTGACATTTTCCTATGTGAGCACAGGAAATCTAGACCTGCTCATTCTCATTTGCGTTGTCACCCAACACCCGTCACTTTCTTTCATTTTTCAACCAAGAGATAGGTCCACTTCCCCCACCCTACGCCATCCACCATGCTTTCTTCGTCATTTCAACCAAGAGACTGGTTGGGTAGCCACTATCTACTAATTTCCCCCGTTTCCTCTTAGAACCAAGTCCTAGATTCATGCTACAGCTTTCCCACTTTCTTACCTGTTTGAACCAACTCTTAGAGTCGACTGTATGAACTAGCTTTACCGCTAATAATAGTAAAAGTCTAGGTGGCTTTGGAACAGTGGACTGAAGTAGAAAAAGATCCACACGAAGCCAAGTGGGGAGCTGGGCAGTAGAGCAAGGCAGGTTTCGAAGGAATATATACCTGAGGGTCGTCGGCATGTGGCAAAGACGGCGTCGGGAGGCCACATCTTGGCCACAATACCGCAGGGAGGAAGAAGGGGTCGGAGGCCCTCCGGAGCCGGTGCTCTCTCGGAGAGAACGACACGGCCACCGATCGTGACTCGCGGGCAGCCGTTGGTCTCCTTCCTCGCCGCCGACGACAGCGTGAACGATGCACCTACACCCCTGCCCCGGTCGAGGTTGTCCGGCCGGATTTGTGACCAGCCGTGAACTGAGAGAGAGTGTGGCCACCTATGTCTTGCTTAGATCTGGAGAGCATGAGAGAGTGAACAAGAGGAACCCTAGTAAAGCAAGCGCTAAGGCTCCTGCTTATATATATAGTGGAGTGATTTTGTTGTACCAGCTTCAAAAAAATGCGCTCCTACGTGTACCCGCGAGTGGGTGTGAGAGAACTAGTGGGTGCGTGCACCGCTTCTCTTCGTGAGAGTACAATATACTATGCCCAAAGAACATTCGCCACAAGAGTAATAGTATAAGTGTGTGATGTGTGAGCTAAAATAAAATGTGCGCGATGTCTTTTCTTTTTTAGAAGTTCTGAGGGTAGGGTGTGAAGAACACATATGTGTGTGACGTCTACCTGCAGATAGACGGTGGGTGCAAGAGGACTCGGGAGGGTGAGGGTGCGTGAGAGAGAGACGGGCACGTATCAATGCAATGCATGTGTCCGTAAATCATTATCTGACAAATGTTCGCCACAAGCCTTTTCCTGACGAACGCCGTAAGAACCGTTAGATCGGCATCCGACAGTGTCAGTTTTGCCATGTCATTTAACAGAGCAGCCACTCCTCCTACACACAAATCTTCCACGTGAGTGTTAGCAACTGCCGTATGCTCCCTCTGTTCCAAAATGCAATGCATATAGCTTTATTGAAAATTCGAACCTCGCAAACTTTTACCGAGTTTTCGTGTACCGAATTGCACATGTAGAATACCCTGTATATATCATTTCATTCATCTTCGAGAGGTAACTATAAAGATGGGGGAGGAGTCTACAAAGAAAGACCATCATATCACCTGCAGCAATTTCAACCATCCTTTGGTGTGGAGGAATATCATAGGAACTCTATATGATATGATTTTTATAGGATTTTTTCCTTTAGAGCCAATTGGTTCATAGGAATAGATTCAAATACTCCACATTTCAAAGGAAATAAACATGATATCATTTCTATAGCTTTAGAGCCACTTGGTTCATATGAATGGATTCCTATACTCCCATAATTTTGAAGGAAAATAAACATTAGCGTATATTCAATAGAAAAGTTCCTATGATATGAACCAAATTACATCTCTTTTCTAATCCCTCCTCATATGAATTGAGATACATGGCATCTCTAGATTCAATAGAAAAGTTCCTATGATGTCAACCAAATGACATCTCTTTTCCACTCCCTACTCATAGGAATTGAGATACTCCATGTCATCTCTTTCCCTACAACTTCCATGTATACATCTTCTATTCCTAAATAGCTAGTACAACCCACTAGTAGCTTTTTTCCAAGACATGCAACTATGGCACAAGAACTATATAGTGTGCGAATAACTTGAAAGATGGTCGCTGAATGAAGCTAATCCGACAGTGCAGAGATGGCAAGTCCGAGCACTACTGGCCGTTGGATATCATCAACATTCCACCAGATCTTCCACATGTACAATTTAGAAGACTCCATGGTTGAACTTAAGCATAATGCACAAACCTCAAAACACAAGCACTTCTCCTTTGTTCTAGAATCTTCCGTATCGTAATTGATTTTTTTCTAAATAAATTGCCATTATTTGTTTTTACTTTATGCTTTACAATGCACAACCCCATGAATCTTAACATTTTTATAAAACTAATTGATTTTGAATGAGATGAACTATAAGAACTAAACAAACATCTACATCATGCATATATGACTCAAAGATTTACATGCTATAGTGTATTTATTCATAATTTGGTTTCAAAATCTCATGCATTCAATGCATGTGTACCTTACTAGTTTTGAGTAGAGTAGATAATTTTACACGGCCCCGGGTATATCAAAATGCAGGGCTCATGCATCATTGCCTTCCGGTCGAACCTACGTCCACAATTTTTTGTGCGTACTATATCTCCACTGGTCCCCGAACCCAAAATGCTGCCTCGTTCCCCTAAAACCAAGCGGCCCACACATATTTAAGGCGTCGACTCAAACTCAATCCCTGTCCCATTTACTACAATGTGGCCCCGCACGCCCTAGTAGTACTCCTACAAACCCTACCGCCGCACGCATCATCGGTTTCTTCAAGAGGACGAGGGAGAAGCCAATTTGTAGTGGAGGCGCTTTCAATAAAAAATGATCTGTAGTGGAGACCCCTACCCTAGGGTGCCCTAGGTAGCTGCCGCACGCATCATTGGTTTTCTCTTTTCTTTATGTTCTTGCGCCCTAGAGTGAAATGATGGTTGCTTCGTCCGTCCAGCTTAATGCGGGAAAGGTGGGGCTTGTGATTTGACCCCTCATCGCTCATTTTCTACTACTGTGGTGCTACGACCAGGGTGCCTCCAATTCCAACCGCTGCTCCGAACTGTAATTTGGTGCATCGCACGTGGAACAAGATGGTGGATGAGCCACATGTCGGCCAAAGGGGTCCTGTTAAGTGTGTCGCCATTTCGTGTGCGGACTAACCCTGCTTGAGTCGCTACGCCAACACGACAGGTGCAGCCTACTACTTGGTTTTGCCCCTTGGTGAATCCCGACTATATTGATCTAAAAAGATGCGTACTGAACTACCCTCTCCGTCTCATCTTTTTTAGACATCTCGGTTTATAGGGCATGCACGTAGTTCTAGGTCATCCATTTGACTAACTAAATCTGAGGTGCTATGTCACAAATAGTATATCATTGGATTATTAAGCGGATGTAGTTTCTAAACATATACTGTTCATCACATATATAGCCAGTTAAATTCTCAACCTAGAACGACGTGCATGCCATGTAAACCGATACGGAGGAAGTATAGTAGTAAAAATGAGGTGATTTTACCGAGCGATCGACGGGGAAGCATGGCCTGTCATGCGGTCCCATGCGTCATGATGTACCAAGGTGATGCGCGTGTCCCTCTTGAGGCAGAAGCAATACTATGTGGTTTGAGATGATGGCGAACCGAAGTGTGAAATAATGGTTGCTTCGTCCATCTAGGAAGGTGCGGCATTGTGATTTGATGTCTCATTGCTCATTACAACTACTACTGGGGCGGTACGACTGGGGTGCGTCCCCCCTGCTGTTCTGCACTGTTATTTGGTGCTTCACACGTCGACCCGGTTGCTATATGTCCCACATGTTGGTGACAGGAAGTACAGAATTCATGAAAGCGAGCGTCGACGGAGGAGTACAAGACACGGCTTGGGTTTTTGCTGCTTCGCGCGATCCATCGATACAAACCCGGACTAAACAAAGGCGAGGGCGGGTCTTTTCCTGCACGGTAGGCAGGGGAGTTTGGCATAGTCTGTTCGAGGTAAGGAGGCAAGAAGGAAAACAAGCAAATAAAGGTTGAGCGACTTAGTTTTGGGAAAATCTGATTTTACGGAGTACGTACCCACTAGGGTTTATAGGGCTCATCTAAAAAAACATTCGTTTTTTCGTTTTATAAGTCTCAATTCTACTACTAGGAGTAGTACCATCACATGTTGGATTTCGAGGTGCGTTAGATCACCCGATGCAAGCAGTGTCAAGAGAAAACTCACCAATGCATGTAGAAGTTCATGGAAATTTAGTGGCCATTCATGCATTCGTTCTAATTAATGCCTCGGTAAACATAACTTCTTGAGAAAAACGAGCGTACTAATTACTTGTGCAAACTAGGAGTACGAAATTAATTCGACCACTCACCGTCTACCTTGGTTGGAGAGATTTTCAGATTGAGCCATAAACTGGAAAGGAGGGCGTAGTAACTTTTGTCTCGATTACTATTTGTGGCCTTGTATAGATGCAAAATGTATTTTTTTATAGTGGCCTTGTATAAGTAAATGGAGGGAGTACTAAAGGACATATATATTCCAAACAATATGATAATCTCTCTAACCAAGGTAGTAGGGACGAGGAGTAAACGGAGGGAGTAGTAAAATTTTCTCCTCGTCCTGCAAGCCACCGCGCGCGTGGGCGAGGGAGCGGGCGTAATGCGTACAGTACTACTACTAGTAAGCAAGCTTCACCTCATCCTGCGAGCCACCACGCCTGTGGGTGGGGGACACGGCGTACTAAGCAAGCTTCTCCTCGTTCTGCGAGTTGACGGGACACATCAAAAGTACTCCAAAGTATAGAGCCTTGCCTCTATGGTAGGCCCCACATGGTTTGCCTCTTTTTTAACATAACGCGTCAGGTCGCAATTTGTTTGTTCAACCGTGGTAGATGATCCTCCCTCCACCAAGTGGACAACCAGTACATGGTGAAATTACCACGTGGGCTGCCTTTTCGTACAGAAATGAGCTCCACCATGTACCCGCGCGGGTGTGGTTGGGAAAGAGACGGGAGTACGTGCGCCGTGCGTGCACCTCTTCTCTTCGTGCATGTCCCCCACCTACGTGGGTGTGTGTGAGAGATACAAACCTAGACAAATGGCTTGTGCGGAATAACTACTCTTCGTAAGCCATTGTAAGAGTGGACAAAATGGTGAAGGAGGAGATTCTTGGCCGGCGTTTGGCCTCATTTAAATACGAGATTAAATAAACGGCGGGCGGGAGGAGCTCGGCCGGTGTTGCGTTTCATGCTGGCCCGGTCATGAACGGACGTGTGTCCAGGGTGGGTTTCTTGGCTTCCACACGGGGCGGGTTTCATGGATGTGTTTGAATGCGGCAAGGAGGCGTGTTCAGTCAGGCGTGCAGCGAGTGGTGCCCTCGACTCTGACGTAGGACACCGCGCAGTTCTTCCATTGACGTGTGGGCTCTTTGGGTACATGGCCTGCATGTCAGTGACCCAACGCAGGCAGCGCACAACAGAGGAACATTTGGTGGGCTAGGGCAGTCAGAAGCGGGCATTTCATAAACCGATGATTGTTCATTGAGTGTGACGTCATCCTTTTCATGTAGATAAGCCTACTATGTTGATAGCCCGTTCGATACGTTGTGATTCATAAAGACCGCTGCAAACATCAATGTTCTGCTTATCACAGATAAGATTGATTAAAACCTATAACAAACCATGTCCTTAACAAAGAGTGCATGCACGTACAGGTTGAGCGTGTGTCTTGCGTCGTGTGCTGTGTGCATGCAGGCGTGCAAGTGTTGCGTGTGCGCAAGGGTACGTTTCAGTGTTGCATGCATGTGTGCGTACGTGTGTGTGTTCATGAGTGCATGTGTACGTGTCAGTGTTGCACGCCTGCATGCGTGCGTGTCTTGCGTGCGTGCATGTGTACGTGCGGGGTGAGGCTACACGTCAGTCGACTGGCTTTTTCATCTCTGGTCATTAGATTTTCCAGCCGTTGGATATGAAATCAAGGGCCTGCAATTTATCATCAAACTCCACCCCCTGAGCCGCTAGCCACCACCGGCCGAACCACCAGCCCCCGCCCGCCCCGAAGCCACTCCCCACCGTCGGTCCGCCGCCCCGCCCGCCCCGAAACCACTCCCCACCGTCGGTCCGACGCCGCACCGGCCATCCCTCTAGGCCCCCCCGCGCTGAGCTTTTTCTCCGGCGATCCCCACCCCACCGCCCAATCAACGCGCCCCCCACCGCCGGCGACTGCCAACCAGAGGTCTCACGACTTCGAGTACCCACTGACCACTAATTTATTACCATTTATGTCCTTCATATACGCGTTGATGGGTGGGCCCTATGGTAATGCGCGCTGCTGAATGTGGACCGTTTGACTGGTCAATTGATCGTGTCGTCAACAAATTACGGACCTGTATGGTGAGCTAGTGACCGTATGATCACCCTAAAATGTATTTTATTAACACAGTACAGACTCAAACTACCATTTCTTTCTTTCATATACAGGCTGATAGGTGGGCCCCACGGTTACGTGCCCCGATGGTGCAACACTAGTTGCACCACGTGGAACGTTTGACTGGTCAATTGATTGTGTCATCAACAAAATACGGAGTTGTACGGGTGAGCCAATGACCGTATAATCATGACATGTATTTTTTTAACACGGTACAGACGCAAGGGCTCATATATATGCGCAAGCACTCACCGCTATAAGCGCACACACGCAGACCCTACGCCTATGAGCACCTTTGAGAGAGTGAGCCAGCATATGATCTTGAGATTTTACGAAGTCACCATAGGTGCCTCGTAGTCGAGTGGAACATCTCCTCCCACTGAACGCACATCGCCAGAAAATACTGGAATTAACCCAGGATCAATGCGAGCACCGGGACTTTAACCCTGGTGGGCTCGAGAAACCACTGTCCTCCTAACCATCCAACCACATGTTGGTTAGCGCGACAAAATGTATGTGGTGACAGTGATGAGCTTATTCTGAAGTCCAGTGACCATATCATGCTTTCCTTCAAATACAATGATCGTAAGAGTCATCAACAAAATACGGAGCACGCATCAAATGCAAAGTCCGTCAGTGTCATCAAGAAAATACGGAGACGTATCGTGAGCTAGATACCGCATGATCACCACGAGAATGTATACGGTGACCGTAATGAGCATATTCTGAACTCCAGTGACCGTAAACTCCAGTGACCGTAAACTCCAGTGACCGTGTAGTGCTTTAGCTTGAAATACAGTGACCGTCATGCGTGAATGTGTCGTTGGTATGCATACTTTTAGAGGGCCAAGAGATAGTTTGTGTGCGTACGTGAAAGTGGTGTAGAAAGAGGGGATGTCCGGTGGAGACAAGGAGAGATATGCCCTTTGTTTCTCTTTCCCGTGACTAATATTTTAGGAGAATATATAAACATTCACAATGCAGAACAAATATTTTTGGATGCACCATGCAATTAACTTTCATGTATAACATTGTACTATTGTATATGCTTATTTTCTTAGTGGCCGATTGCGTGTGTGATGTGGTGGGCACATCATTTCTAGTTGTGGTGGGTCAACATGAGGACTCATGGGTCGGTTCCATCCTACGCCACATAGGTTGGATCAAGATGCGTTATACGAAGACCCATGTGGAGGACTCGGCATACAACACGAAGCTAGCTACCAGAGTCGCGGAGGACTCTATCCCCACTGGTGATAAGTCGACTATATATGATTTGTAACCCTAGGCCCCCAGTATGTTATAGAAGCTTGGGGGCTAGTTCGTCAACAGTATACACACACGCACAATGCCTGGTATTCACGTGTACTTTGTACACACCCCTATCACTAATATACAGTACCAGGAGTAGGCTTTTTCCTCAACTGCAAGGGTCCGAACTAGGGTAAAACTTTGCCTCGTATTACCATCCAGCCTAACAGTCAGGAATATCCTACCGAATGATATGATGGAATCATATCTGCCAACTACTAAGAGAGAGGTGTGTCTAGGGGGGGCAATGTGTGCAAGAGAGGCCTAAAGATAATGTGTGTGCGGGAGACACGTAGGCACATATATGTGCGTATAGAGGGCTAGTAGAGACCGTGCGTGTGTATGTATGCATGTGAGAGAAATAGTGTTTTCCAACTGAGATTAGTGAAAGAGTGGTACATAGTAGTCACAGAGAGAGAGAGAGGAAGATACAGAGAGAGCATGTGCGTGAGACTCCCCGACACCCCGAGAGAGATTGTGGGCATGTATGAAAGAGAAATGCCGATGCATATAAAGTGTGTGCACTTATGCGGTAGATAGAGAGATATATAGCGCGTTTGTAACGGACCGAGGCATAGTGAATCTACGTGTAAAAGGCGGTTCTATGCATTAAATTAAAATATAAATGGCATTATTATTTTTGGATGAGATCATGAAATTTTGCAAATTGCGTATGGACGAAAATCGGTCTATGAGACACCCATACTCTTGTGAATTCTAGCATGTGCATGTGTTTATTTCATATTATCGATCCATAGAGTGAGAGCGGTTTGAAATACAGGCAATGGATGCTTTTGCAATTCATATATAAACATTAATTAGTGCACTCCATGTTGTTAGTGTGAAGCACTTTATACATTTGTCACTTGCATGGATACATTCCAAATTGCTAGCTACGAAATAGAATACATGTCGAATTCAACATAAAGGGGGTTTCGAAGATTCAAATTCATAGGAAGTGCATTCATCTATTTGAACCCAAGATAATGGCATTTGTAAATCAGATGTAAAAGGGGGCATCAATCTTTGTTGTGCGTTTGAACATGCTATATATATTCATACGCATGTCTAACTTTTTTGCAAGCAAGGAGATTATATCTAGAACCATGCATGAACTGAGGTAAGTTGCATATTTTTTAATATATACTCGTGTACAATGTATATTCAAATGTACCACCTCCATTCCAAAATAATCGTAGCTTTAGGATTTTCAAGAGTAAAGATTTGTGAAGTTTGACAAATCCTGAATGTTCAATTCAAGAGAACCGAAAACGTTAATGCTTCTGCTCTCAAATATTGAACGAAGCGCCAAATAGGCCTTTGGTCACCCGAAACCGCGTGAGACTAATGTTTGGTGGTAGGAAATTACTGTCCTAACTCTGGCTCGTGTAGCCTATCGGCCCGATGTCCAAAGGTCTAAATCGGGGTAGGTTTGTAACTTCACCAAGACGCCAGTCTCAACCGCCTCCGAGAGGCATTCATACGCCGTGGGCGCCTAAACACTCATGCGCTCGGCCGAAATCTATCCCGCCCACATTTGGGACACCTGAGATTACTGTCCTACCCCCAACCCACAATATGTATGAAATTTTAGATGGGGGAAAAGTTTGTAACTTTCCCCAAATTTCAAACAAGCGCGTCCCAAACCGAAACATTGTTCCCCCTTAGTTCCTCGCCTCCCTCCGTTTCCCCATTCATACTCCGTGGGTGCCAAAACGCCCTCTCCACCAGCCGCGAAACCCCAGCCTCCCCCATCCTCCACTCCATAGCGCCCAATCCACCGCGGCCCTCCTCCATCACGCCGGAGCCGGTACCCCGACGTCGTCGTCCAACGCAACCGCAACCGCAACGCCCTCAAGGACTTAGCAGCTGAAGCCGAGGTAGAGCTGTCTCCACGACGCCGACGCCGACGTGCGCCGTACCAGAACTGCTCCAACCACGCCGTCCTGCGCCTCACTGCTGCTGCTCCACTGTCGCAACCGTCCACCGCATCGGAGCTGTTCCCGCTACGCCATCGTTCGCCGCCTCAGATCTGCTTCCCCGCCGCCGATAGACGGCCACCGCACCACACTCAACAACTTGGCCATGGGTTCGTCCAAGGCTGCACCGTCCTCCACAACTTCTCGTTTCCAACGAACCACAAGAAGATCGTTGGAAAAGCAGAAGGAGGACACAGCACTGCCAGCAGAAAGAGGTACTCCTCTTCCCTTATTCGTGCAAACCTTACATCTCTGCTCATACTGTATTCATCCCACGAAAGAAACTAGTTGAGCGCTTCTTACTGCATCTTCTTCGTGATACTAAATGCACAAGGTTTCCTCCCTTTACTATTTCACCATTGCTAGAGGTCAGTAGCCCGCCTGGATTTCAATTCAGGGTCAGTCGAACCACAATTAAAAGAAGCAGCACCCGCTTAGGCGTGCGGAGCACCTAGTCCGCCTGTTCACCGGGGAAGCGGCGCATCAGTGTCTATCATAGGGGTGTGGGGCGCAGGAGCTGCTTGCGCCTGGTCTGGAGGTCGGCGGGGCTTCAATGGATGGCCGGGGGCGGTGCCAAGAACGGCGGTGCGGTGAGGTCGAGGGGAGGGCGCAGGCAGGGGACTGGGCTGGTGTTCGCTGCCGTTTCGAGGAAGATCGTCAACACTGACTGGCTGGAGGTAGATGAAGGCGATCTGCCCATTCTCTGTACATCGAACGGTGCAGAAAAAATGGACTGACCTATTTGTTTTCAGTCGAATGTTATTTTCATAGAATCCTGTAGTAATTTAGTGTGCCATGCATGTTGTAGAGCTATCATATGTCTCCCATCATTTATTTCTCACCGACCTGCTATCTGCTACCTTTACACTGTACTAATTGTGCACACACTTCACCCATACTCACACTATTATTTTTTATGCATGGGTATTTCAGACTCTGACGCAGTGTTGATGAATGCTGAAAAGAAAAGACAGAAGTTGCTCTAGTGTAATTCGAAGATAAGCACTAAGTTTCAGCGCTCTAAAGGATGCAGTGTCAGCAGTTGGAGATAGTAAACGTAGCTCTGCAGTTGATGATCTCAATTGCCATACACAACCATCCCAGGTGCTTGCTTTAACTTCGCGCTGTTAAATGTGGTTGCATGTTGCATATGGTGTCTAGCTTGTATTGCTTCCAATTTGGTTAAATTGCATCTACTTACTTTACACATTATACCTTTGATAATGACATGCCTTCCTGTTTTTGATACATACTACATATGTCTATTAACCATGTTCATACATCAAACTAATGCTCTTTTGTATCCCTCGTCAATCACTTATGATGAGACAGTCACCCGAGTGGGTTACTGTGAGACAGCATACTCGTTTAAAGAGTGCAGTGTCATCCTCCCCACATGATTCTCAAGAAACAGCAAGGCTAAATGAAGATAGTCAACGTAGCTCTCTAGTTGATGACCGCAATTCGCCCACACCACCATCACAGGTGCTTGCTCTAACTTCGCAGTGTGATATGTGGTTGCATGTTGCATACAGTGTCTAGCTTGTAATGCTTCTAATTAGGGTAAATTGCATCTGCTTAGTTTACACATTATACCTGTGAATATGACATGCCTTCCTATTTTTGGTACACACTACATCTATGTGTTAACCTTGTTCTTACATGAAACTACCTATCTTCTGTATCCTGCATCAATCACTTACGATGAGTCACCTTTATTCGTTGCATATTGCATATTATTTCTAGCCTGTTGCCATGTATTGCTTCTAATTTGGTCAAATACATTTGTTAGGGCACCCTTTTAATTTGGCAGAGTGATATTGGTTTCATCTTTCATATGGTTTCCAGCTGGCATTGATTCTAACAAGTTCAAGCACCTTGTGCTTAGTTTACACTTTATACATCATACATGTCAATATGTCACGCCATCCTGTTTTTCATACATATTCCATCCTCCTATCATGCGGTTGCCTTACATGAAAGTAGTGTTCGTCAGTATCACGCATCAATGAGTTCTGAAGAGCAAATTTTATTCCTTTTTCTTGTGGGTTTGACTTGACAAGGCAAAATCAAGAAAGAGGTAGGAAAAGAGTAAGGAAGGCGATGATGGTGGTCCTCTGCAGCAACGTAAACGGAGCATCTGTACCGATTCTCCCTGTACTGATAGTGCATTACAAGGTCCAAGTCTCTGCTCCCCTACTCCACCATCCAAGGTGCTTGCTCTAACTCGACAGTGTGATATCTGGTTGCATGTTGCATATGGTGTCTAGCTTGTATTGCTCCTAATTAGTGTAAACTGCATCTGCTTAGCTTACACATGATACGTGTGAATATGACAGGCTTTCCTGTTTTTGGTACATACTATATCTGTCTATCACACCATGTTCTTACATTAAACTACTCTTCTTGTGTATCCTGCATTAGTCACTTATGATGGAACACCTTTAAGTTGGCAGTGTGATATTGGTTTGCGTCCTGAATATGATTTCTAGCATATATTGCTTCTAGTTTGATGAACGCCACCTATGACGAGACAGTTTTAACTTGGCAGAGTGATATTGATTGCACCTTTCATATGGTGTCTAGTTTGCAACGCTTCTAATTTGTTTAAGTGCCTTCTGCTTAGTTACCACATCAAAGGTGTGAATATGTCAAGCCGTCCATTTTTTCGTACATATTCCATCCTCGTATCATGACTTTGCCTTTCATCAAAGTAGTGTTCGTCAGTATCATGCATGAATGAGTTCTGAAGAGCGAATTTTATTCCTTTTTCTTGTCGGTTTGACCTCACAATGCAAAATCAATAAAGCTGAAGGAAATTGGCAAGGCATTGGATGATGGTGGTCCTTCCGAGCAACTGAAACGGAGGTTCTCTACAGATTATACTCCGCCATCCTCCCAACAAGATTCGCAAGACAATGCAAGGCTAGACAGTCAACGTAGCTGTGTCGATGATGAGCACATCTCCCCTACTCCACCATCACAGGTGCTTGCTCTAACTTGGCACTATTATATGTGGTTGCATGTTGCGTATGATGTCTAGCTTGTATTGCTTCTAACATTGTTGAATTGCATCTGCTTACTTTACACATAATGCATGTGAATATGACACGTGTTCCTGTTTCTAGAACATACGTGTACATGATGAGCACATCTCACCTACTCCACCATCACAGGTGCTTGCTCTAACTTGTCACTATTATATGTGGTTGCATGTTGCATATGAGTCTAGCTTGTATTGCTTCTAACTTTGTTGAATTGCATCTGCTTACTTTACACATAATGCCTGTGAATATGACACGTGTTCCTGTTTCTAGAACATACGTGTACATGATGAGCACATCTCCCCTACTCCACCATCACAGGTGCTTACTCTAACTTGGAACTGTTATATGTGGTTGTGTTTTCCGTATGATGTCTAGTTTGTATTGCTTCTGAATATGTTGACTTGCATCTGCCTAGCTTACAACTTATACCTGCAACGATCATTTACCCATAAGACACATTTAACTTGGGACTATGATGTAGGTTGCATCTGGCATTGTCTTCTAGCTTGCACTGCTTCTAATTTCTTGAAATGGCACTTACGACGAGACACTTTTTACCTGATAGAGTGATATTGGTTGCATGTTCATATGGTGCCTAGCTTTCATTTCTTCTAATTTTGTTGAAATGCCTTCCACTTACTGTTTTTTCATACATATTCCATCCTCCTATTGTACGTGTGAACATGAAACGCTGTCTTTTTTTGTATATATTCCATCCTCCTATCCTGCGCTTGCCTTACATCAAAGTAGTGTTCGTCTGTATCATGCATCAACCAGTTATGCAGAGCTAATTTTATTCATCTTCTTGTGGTTTTGACATCATAAGTCAATATCAGAAAATAGGAAGGAAAAGAGTAAGTTAGGGGATGTTGGTGGTCCTCCGCACCGACACAAACAGAGACTCTCTAGGTTTGCCACTACTACTGCCAATGAAGTTGAAGTCCCAAGTCTACATGATGAGTTCATCTCCTGTACTCCACCATCGCAGGTGCTTGCTCTAAGTTGACAGTGTGATAATTGGTTTCATGTTGCATATGTTGTCTAGCCTGTATTTCTTCTATTTTGATTAAATTGCACCTGCTGAGTCCATACGTTATACATGTGCATATGACATGGCGTTTGTGTATATAATACACTGCATCTATCTATCATACCATGTTCTTACATCAAAGTACAGCTGTTGTGTATCCCGCATCAGTCACTCATGATTGGACACTTTTAACATGGCGGTTTGATAGTGGTTGCATCTTGCATTGATTTCTACGTTGTACTGCTTCTATTTTTTCGAATTGCCACTTATGACAAGACACTTTTAACTTGGCATAGTAATATTGGTTGCATCTTTCATATGGTGTCTAGCTTGCATTACTTCTATTTTCTTGAAAATCCTTCTGCTTAGTTTACACATCGTAGCTGTGAATATGTCATGTCGTCCTGTTTTTCTTACATATTCCATCCTCATACGGTTGTCTTACATCAAAGTATTGCTTGTCTGTATCATGCATCAATGACTTCTGAAGAGCGCTTTTATTATTTTGTGTTGTGGGTACGGCTTGACATGGCAAAGTCAAAAAAGAGCAAGGAAAATAATATAGTAGGGAGTGGGGTTACTCGTCGGGTGAAAACGGAAAAGGATCTGCCATCCAGATTATGCTGGTACTTATAGTGCAGTAGAAGGTCCAAGTCCACCGGCTAAATCTACAAACACAGTATCACCTGCTCCACCAGCTACAGCATCCGCTTCAACTGTACCAGCATCTCAACGAGTTACTCATTCGTTTGCTCCGGAACTGGCCAGTTCCCAAGCTGCCTTCACACCTAACACTACTTCCGAAGCACTACTGACACAACAGGACTTGGCAAGATCAGATGAACCTCATGAGCATCAACACCAAGACGGTACCTGACCGAGTCAAGTTGTAGTTGCATGCTCCTTTATATGTACTCTCACAGTTTGATGTACACTAACACTTTCCATATTCGTTGTTGAACTAGCACCACAACGCAAGCGGAAACAGACATCAGGGATAATGCTTGACAGATTAACGAAATCTAAAGGAGGAAGAATGGAGATCCATTTTGAGGCAGGTTTAAAAAGGCCACGTGATGCTATAGAGTCAGCCAAGTTAGTATCAGAGGCAGCCATTGCCGTTTGGTGTCATGCACGTATCCTCCCAGCGTGGATCCAGTACAGGAATGAGAAAGACAATACACAGTTTAACACCTTCCTTGGCCATTTATCCGTAAGTAATGTTATTCATCGCAATTAGTAATATTGTCTTGCTCTGTCCCATACTTTCTAGCTTCCTCCTAATAAGACTCACATTCTTTTTTCAACAGATGAGGTTAAAGTTGGACCCGAAAGATGATGCAACTAAACAAGCATGCACTCATGTTTTTCAGTCCGCTCTGCGACAGTATCGGTACCACCTTAGAAAATCCCACTTTGAAGGCAAGGCTAACAATGAAATCGCCCAAACATCTCCAGTGGAATATATTACAGATGAAGACTGGACAGCCCTCGTTAAACACTGGTCTGATCCAAAGTATTAGGCAGGCTATATGTATTTGATCAGACCACATATTGAACTTGTGTTTATGTATGTGCCTTACAAGTGTATCTTCTTCTAGGCTAACTATTTGAAGAACAAGACCAACCGTTCTAAAGTGAAATTCCAACAGACAACACGATCTCGTAGCTATATTGCACACTGCGAGGCTCTTGTAAATAGCTGCTACTTCCTTCTTTTTCTGTGCCATATTATCATATCTATATTGACTTGTTCAAAATACAGAGGAAAGCATGTGCGGACCAAAAAGAACCTGAACCGAATGCAGTGCAAATCTTCAAGGATTGCCACACCAGCAAGATGAAGGGCATGAGCACACCAGTTCAAGCCGCTGTTGTAAGTCCTTACTCCTCCTGCCTTTGAACTGATTGGTACTGTGATGTCTTTATTTAACTACTTGATTTGCAGCCAATGCCAGTTACTCAGTTCACTTTTATACACAGTTGTCTTAACGTATCATTTCACCTTACATGGTTTAAAAGAGATGAAGGGTATTCTTTTGGTCTTGATCTGTATTTTAGTTGTTATGTTCACGTGCGCACACAATGATAAAATAGCATGTTTGTTTTATATCTGGTTGCCCATGACATGAACGATGTCATACTATGTTCATCCTACTTTAAACCATGTCTCTTTATCCTTAGATGTCAACGGATGTGAGGAAATAGACAATATAGTAGGCATGCTACATGGACATATGTTCCAAAAGTGATTTTATTATGTAGTTGGCACAACAATACATGCTAATGTATTATAGTAGTTCACCAAAATAAGTTATGTATAAACGTGTAACCTACTTTGTTTGTTTGTGTCTCATTAGTAACTTATCTGGTACACTAATCTACAAGTTCAAACTTTCAGGAAGCTATGGAACAAATGATTGAACAGCCACAACCACCTGAAGGTGATGAGGCTACCACAGGCACAATGTCACCTCTTGCTGCAGTGCGTCAGTATCTCTCCACTAACAGTGCAAAAAGCACCTTCCTGCGTAATTCTGGGTTGGTTGTCAAGGTAACCTCGTCCAAATCGCCTACTGAACAAAATCTTCCTGCTAGACAGAGTGATATATCTGTGCTCCACACACAAGTCCAATCCCTAATGGACGTCGTTTTGGAAACAAGAATAGTGGTTGACAAATGTCGTCAAGATATGAATGGTTTTGAAACCAGACTATCAGACATTCGCTTCATTGTTTAAGAGCAATGGCGGAAAAAAGGTGAAGATCGTGCTGCTCCATCAGATTCTACAGCCTGAAACATTAGCACTCAGGTCAAATGATCTGTGCTTCTATACATCTGATGGTGCTTTTATCTGCAAGGACTGTAAACTTTATGCCAACAGGCCTTTTGTTGTATGGTTGGAATTTATTTTGTTGTGATACAGCATTTATGATGCTGCCAAAGGCTGCAATAATTACGACGCTATTTTTGTATAGTGTAGGTTTATCTTAGTAATGTATTCGGCCGAAAGCTTCGTAGGAGCCCAACATGCCAACATTCGTCGGGCCCACTCCAATTGGGCTAAAAACGATTATGGGCCGAAATTTGCATGTAGCCCACTAAAAATATCTGGGCCTAAATCAGCATAAGATTTCATATTTTTCTGGTAGGCATGTGCCCATAGTGGGCCATTTAAGAGAAGCAACTGTATCTATACCTTGGACATTACTATGCTTCCCTACCATCCCAATATGGGTCCTGACATAGGCCGCTTCAGCCTCGATGATCAGTCTTGCGTTGGTCTCGAGATTGACAGTAGCTGGCCCTTCCCAGAGAATCACTTCTGGTTCAAAGCAAGCGTTTCCAACACCGACGAGTGGTTGAGCTGAAGTTCATCTCATCGCTTTGTTATTTTTTGTGTGATAAAAACTTTACTAGAATGTTTTGTTGGAAATGATCTATAATCCAACGTGTATCCTCGTTGTCGTTGTGGGTTGATGACTTGTTGTATGTAATCAATGGTACATTTGCATATGCGTCCATGACCTCACGCCTGCTAGTGGTGTCCATATGAACAGTGCTAGTGATTTTAGTTGCAAAAATTAGATAGTGCTAGTGATTTGTAGCTGCATATTTCGACAAATCGCAGTGTTACAAGGTTGACAAATGGCAATGTTACTAGATAAACAAATGTCAATCTTTCCAGTTTGAGAAATGACAACATACCCAAAATGACAGATATGCAAATCTTACAAAATTGTATTGTGCGTGGTTGCACATGGGTCATGCAAAACAACCGTTTGCGTTGAAGGGATGCAGAAATCCTGCTCGGCACATTTTCCCTTGGCTTCCTGGGGAAGCTGTCAGTTTGCATACGGGTGTTCTAACTAAAACGTTTGCGATGAGTGTTTTATATTTAAAAACCGTTGACGTTTTTTTAAAGAAAATCATTTGATAAGTCTGTACATTAAGAGAGAAAAACGCAAGTTCGTTCAAACCATATCTTTCATTCAGTCACACTGTGAATTTATATTCATATGATCGAAAATTCGAGATACAGTATTAAACCCCAAAAAAACTATTTCCGCCGGCAGTGGAGGTGGCATGCTGCGCCGTCGTTGTCGTTGTCGTCCTCCGAGACGCCGTTGTTGAAGTCTTCAAGGCAGCACAAAATGTTCTTCACTTGTAAATCAAACAACATGTCGTCGTGCAATCGATGGACCGCAACTGGCACCGCTGAGAGGTAGCGATCGACGGCAGCGTCCCATGCCGCTGAGGGGGGGCGCACCAGCGCGGCGGGTGCAGCCAAACGCACGGGGACCGGTGCCACGGTGGGTGCAGGGGCGGGCACGGCGCGCGGCGGGTGCAACCAAATGCACGGGGGCCGGCGCCACGGTGGGTGGAGGGGCGCGCACGGGCACGGGCGCTGGCATGTACACGAGCTCGCATGGGTCCGCAGAGACCTCGTTGACGCCTGCGGCTTCCAGCTCTGCAATAGTGCTCGGCGACCAGCCCGTCAATGCTACGGGGATGGTCGCTGGCGCGGGCACGGGGATGGGAGCTGGGACAGGAGCAGGGGCAGCAACCGCCGCGGCCAGCTCGTTCTGGGCCATGTCCATGAGGCCCCATTCCTCCTTATTTTCTACCTCCTCCGGCTCGGAGTCGACTTCACCAAACTTGAAGACTAGTGGCAGATGATCATTCTGCGCCATGGCGGTGGAGGTCTGCGAGGGAAGGGGAATGGGAGGCGAACAGTAAGGCCGCCCGTATTAAACAGCGGCTCGGGCGCCATTAATGGTGAGGAAGGCGGGCGGCCATGGAAGTCAAAGGGCTCGCTTCCCAGTGAGCCTACGCAGCGTACAGCTCGCACGCTTCCCGGTGAGCCTACGCATTGGAGGACAGCTTGCACGCCTCTCGGTCAGCCTGCGCACCGGACTGCGCTCGCACGCCTCCCGTTCAGTCAAGGTCAAGCAGTTGTCCGCACGGCACCTCCTATAGCCATTAAAACCAAGACACGTGGCGTCACGTGAATGGTTGACAGAAGGCACACGTTTTGAATTATACAAACGTTTGAGATATTAAAGTGGCAGCTATTTTTTCAAAATGCCTTTGTTGGCTGTCATTATTCGAGTGTGCCTTCTCTCAAAATGGACACGAAAAATACCACATCATGTCGGGTGCCATTCGGTGATAGCTGCCGAGTTTCATGCATTTCAGACGAGTTTTGCATTTACTAGAATTTAAAAACCAGGAATCTCAATGTTTTGTCGGCAATCAATGGTGCCCTGGTGTTTGAAATTCATTCCCACTTCTTGCATGGGACCTAAGCATGCACCCAAGGACACAGATTTGATTTTTCAACCAATTTATATGCACTGGAGCATGTGCAGGTAGTTCAAATTTGAATTCTGCACATAAATGCATTGAAAACTCAATTAATGCATAAAGATGTCCAAAAGAACCCCGAAAAATCACAAAAATTGACACAACACTCCTGTTGTTCTATGTTGACACGAGAAAATTTTTGGAAGCAATAAGAGGCAGTGGATATCGTTTCGTCCCCAAAGGTGGGACGTTCCCTACCGAAACCATGATGCTTGTTGTGAGAAGCTCTGGTTTGTGAGAAGCATATACACAAACGGGACAAAAAATTTACCACGGCATGTTGATGCCGCTCCATGAAAGCATGCCATGTTTCATGAATTTCAGACGAGTTTTGGATTTACTAGAATTTAAAAACGAGGCATCTGAATGTTTTGCCGGCAATGAACGGTGCCCTGGTGTTTGAAATTCATTCCCATTTCTTGCATGGGACCTAAGCAAGCACCCAAGGACACAGATTTGATTTTTCAAACAATTTATATGCACTGGAGCATGTGTATGTAGTTCAAATTTGAATTACGCACATAAATGCATTGAAAACTCAGTTAATGCATAAAAATATCCAAACGAACCCCGAAAAATTCCAAAAATTGACACAACACTCCTGTTTTTCTATGTTGACATGAGAAATTTTTTGAAAGCAATAAGAGGCAATGGATATCGTTTCGTCCCCAAAGGTGGGACATTCCCTACCGAAACCATCATGCTTGTTGTGAGAAGCTCTGGTTTGTGAGAAGCATATAGCCGAACCTGCCGCAAATGGGACAAAAATTTTAACACGACATGTTGATGCCGCTCCATGATAGCATGCCAAGTTTCATGAATTTCCGACGAGTTTTGGATTTACTAGAATTTAAAAACCAGGCATCTCAATGTTTTGCCGGCAATCAACAGTGCCCTGGTGTTTGAATTTCATTCCCATCTCTTGCATGGGACCTAGAAATTCACCCAAGGACACATATTAGATTTTTCAACCAACCTTAGTGCATGGGAGCATGTGCTTGTCGTTCAAATTTGAATTATGCACATATGCCTAGAAAACCCAATTAATGCATAAAATTGTCCAAATGAACCCCGAAAAATCACAAAAATTGACACAACACTCCTGTTGTTCTATGTTGACACTAGAAATTTTTTGAAAGCAATAAGAGGCAATGGATATCGTTTCGTCCCCAAAGGTGGGATATTCCCTATCGAAACCATCATGCTTGTTGTGAGAAGCTGTGGTTTGTGAGAAGTTTATACCCGAACCCGCCCCAAATGGGACAAATTCTTTACCATGGCATGTTGATGCCGCTCCATGATAGCATGCCAAGTTTCATGAATTTCATACGAGTTTTGGATTTACTAGATTTTAAAAACCAGGCATCGCAACATTTTGCCGGCAATCAATAGTGCCCTGGTGTTTGAATTTCATTCACATCTCTTGCATGGGACCTAAGCATGCAACCAAGGACACACATGTGATTTTTCAACCAACTTTAGTGCATTGGAGCATGTGCTTGTAGTTCAAATTTGAATTATGCACATAAAATGCCTACAAAACCCAGTTAATGTATAAAAAAGGCCAAACAAACCTCGAAAAATTCCAAGATTGAACACAACACTCCTATTGTTCTATGTTGACACTAGAAATTTTTTGAAAGTAATAAGAGGCAACGGATATCGTCCGGTCACCAAAGGTGGTCCGTTCCCTATCGAAACCATCATGCTTGTTGCGAGAAGCTCTGGTTTGTGAGAAGCTTATACCCGAACCTGCCTCAAATGGGACAAAATTTTCACCACGACATGTTGATGCCACTCCATGATAGCATGCCTAGTTTCATGAATTTTAGACGAGTTTTGGATTTACTATAATTTAAAAACGAGGCATCTCAAAGTTTTACCGGCAATCAACAGTGCCCTGGTGTTTGAAATTCGTTCCCATTTCTTGCATGGGACCTAATCAAGCACCCAAGGACACAAATTTGATTTTTCAACCAATTTATATGCACTGGAGCATGTGCGTGTAGTTCAAATTTGAATTATGCACATAAAATGCCTAGAAAACCCGGTTAATGTATGAAAAGGCCAAACGAACCTCAAAAAATTCCAAGATTGAACACAACACTCCTGTTGTTCTATGTTGACACTAGAATTTTTTTTGAAAGCAATAAGAGGCAACGGATATCGTCTCGTCCCGAAAGGTGGTACGTTCCCTATCGAAACCATCATGCTTGTTGTGAGAAGCTCTGGTTTGTGAGAAGCTTGTACCCAAACCTGCCCCAAATGGGACAAAATTTTCACCACGGCATGTTGATGCCATTCCATGATAGCATGCCAAGTTTCATGAATTTTAGACGAGTTTTGGATTTACAAGAATTTAAAAACCAGGTATCCCAACGTTTTGCCGGCAATCAACAGTGCCCTGGTGTTTGAAATTCATTCCCATCTCTTGCATGGGACCTAGAAATTCGCCCAAGGACACACATGTGATTTTTCAACCAACTTTAGTGCATTGGAGCATGTGCTTGTAGTTCAAATTTGAATTATGCACATAAAATGCCTAGAAAACCGAGTTAACGTATAAAAGAGGCCAAACGAACCCCGAGAAATTCATTCCCATTTCTTACATGGGACCTAAGCATGCACTAAAGGACACAGTTTTGATTTTTCAAGCAATTTGTTTGCACCGGAGCATGTGCATGTAGTTTAATTTTGAATTGTGCACCTGAAATGGCTAGAAAACTAGTTTAATGTATGAAATGTCCAAACGAACCCTGAATAATTCCTATTCTTTTACGACACACATACAGTTGCATGTTCACTGCAGATAAAAGTTTTAGCAATTCAAACACCGTCCATTGCCACTGTGACCCCATTTTGTAATTCAAATAAAGTAGATCCCACACAGTTTATTCTCACCAACCGTGTGAGATGTAGTACAAAATATCTTGGAGCACCGTCGGTGTATAGTACACCTATGGCTTACGCGAGAAGGTGCGTCGGCTACAGTCCACAGCCTGCGTGTCAAGCACACTACCTCGCTCCCCCAAAACTCCCGCCTCTACATCCCTCACAATCTCGAAAATATCTACTGCCTGGAAGGTTTTAATGTTTGATAGCACATGATTAGTATGTGCGGACCGTGTGTGATGTCTTTTACTCCCGCTCTGCTTCAGTCCCTTGATTCAAATTTTCAGTAGCCCCGGCATTTTACTCCCGCCTCTGCATCCCTCGCAATCTCAAAAATATCTGCTCGCCCTTGATCCAAATTTTCAGTAGCCCCGCTACTCCCGCCTAGTAAAATTTTCAGTTGCCGCAGTATTTCCTCAAACACAACCTCCGCTCACACAGACACACACAACCCTCGAAACAATTGGTAGGTCGCCGCCATCACCGGCGCCTCCATCCTCAACCTCTGCCTGTGTGCCGGGGAGCTCGAGTAGCCAATAGCCAAAAAGAGGTTTATCGCGGCCTTTTCGCCCAACGCCGGCGAGGTGGCCGCCGAGGTGTCCCCGTCGTCCTCCGCGGGACTGATCCATCGTCGCCGGTCCCCCGATCTGCCCGCCGTCGCGCCCCTGCGCTGGTTCGAGGACTTCCCCGTCCTCCCCCGGACCCGGCAGCCGACGAAGTCCTACCTCAGGGTCCAGCAGTGGCGGTGGGGGACGTGGGTCGCCGAGATTACAGATCGAGAGACCCACACCCGCCGGTGGCTCGGTAGCTTCCACTTGGCCAAGCTCGCGGCCATGGAGTACGACCGCTGGCAGGTTCGCTACCACGGCGCGGCGGCTAGGCTCAATTTCCCCTTCGGTACACGTCCGGTCCACCTCGTTCCGCCGGAGCCAGGGGTGGTGAGCTCGGCTATGGCGCGGGAGGACCGTGAGGCGTGGGAGCGTCTTGAGGCCGAGGCCGCCGACAAGGCCTACATGCAAGAGCTCCCCAGGCAGCACCCAGAGCTCGTGGAGGCGGAGCGGGCGATCTTTATCAGCGAGGTTATCGCGCTCTCCTCCAATGACGAGGTCGAAGGCGGCGAGGACGGCGGCGCGGAGGGCGGAGAGGTTATCGCGCTCTCCTCTGATGACGAGGTCAAAGGCTTCGGCGACGGCGGCGCGGAGGGCGTCGAGGTGGGCCCCGAGGATGAGGAGATCGACATCGACGAGTGGAGGAGTGCCTTCCCCAATGACCCCGACGACGGTACTGGCCTGGACCCGTCTCGTGGCACACCGTAGATGACGAGGAAGGAATTGCTCGACCTCTACTTCGACCGAAAGTAGTTTATCTTAGTTTAAATTTATGTTTTATGTTTAGTTATGCAAAACTATCTATGTTTATGTTTGACTGCATGCTAATTTCGGTTGAACCTGCTTTCAACTTGATCAAATTGAAGTTTACAACCTTAAGTTTAGGGGATCAACTAGAAAAGGCCAAAAATTGCTGGAGTATATATATATATCCACTAAGGGTTTTGGTCCTTTAACTTTTTAAGGATCGCCTAGAGATGTCCTTATGACTTGTTTATTTCAGTTCTTCACAATGTGATGCTCTATATGTGCAACTATTTGTTGTGGAGTTCAATTTCATCAATAAAAGTTTCAACAATACCACTATGAATTACGATATTTGGTTGTTGTTAAGGATATTGCAGTTAACATGCCTTTTCGTTTTTCAATTGTTGTTTAACAACATGCATTGTACTGAATGACTAAATATGCAATCCCATGCTACATAGCAACAAGGAAGAGTGTTACCTTAATGTTCTGATGATGTCTAGATATACATGTAATAAAATCTTATATAATGGGATGGATGGAGTGTTGTACTACATCAGTTTTCAATTGTTGTTTAGCTTCTCATATTAACTTGGTGCTTTTAGGTACATATATCATTGCCAAAGATCCACACTTCGACCCTTTCTACGTATGGGGCAATGAGATATTCATGAACCAGCATCAAGTGAGGAAACTGATAAAGATTGTTACTAAAATGGGTCAAAAGATGTATATCGAACTATTTGTTTACACTTTATACAAGACAACAGTGAACTGCAGGATGGTAAGTAAGAACCCTGTAGCCTTCTTTTTACTGCCCGTAATGAGTTGTGTTAGATGACAATATATGAATCTTTTTTCTTTTGCAGTGGATCCTGAAGCAGTTTACTCAGGATTACCTCTCAAACTACATGATTGGCGGCCGACCATCACAAGGGGTTGGACTAGAGTCATGCATGCCTTCTGCATCCAGGAGAGCACAATAGGGCCATTCCGCTTCACCTTGTTCAGCAACTGGAATGTCTGTCTCCTCTTTCTTTACCATCTGTAATACTACAAGTATAGAACCCTGGTACATCATTCTTTATTTGGTGCTTCTGTAATTCTTAAACATATGTACCTATGAATCGAATAATGCATTGGTTGTTTGAACCTGATGGATATGAATAAAGCTATAGCCTACTTTCAAGTTTAAATTAGGTACAATTTTAAATACCAGCAATTAAATTAGGGAAAAATTACGTTGTGCAGGTCATTACGGCACACACGGTTGGTAAAACACAAACATTTGCGATATACACCATAATCTGAGACAGTTCACAGAGAGGAAACATGTGCAAGCATGCACACAATTGCCGTTCGCACAGCGTGTGTGATGTCAGACACTATCACATACGGTGCGGGGAAACTAAATATGTGTGATTGTCTACCTATCGTACCCGGTTTATAATCATGAACTGTTTGTGATGTGACAGGCATCGTAAATCTCCCGTGCCTGGAATCTACCTAGAATCTGCCTGGAAAGCTCCCGGGCCTAGAATCTGCCTGGTTTTAGGCAGGACCACAAAACTCCGACTGCGATGGCAATGCGATCACAAATGAGTAGCTAGGATGAAGCGTTTGGGATATTCGAGATATCGGAAATGGTTATATAGGGACAACTGTATGAATCAAGGCTCCCTATCCCCGATGGTTTTTGGGTCGTGTGGGAAGGACCACCCTATTGCCCACACTCACTTGGTGACGGTTCCAAATGTCGTTGCGGAAAGGGGTTAAAAACCGTTTGTTTAGGACCGACGTGCACCAGTGCTATGCAAGAAGAGCTTCAACAGTTCGAGCTGAACAATGTATGGGAGCTAGTAAAGTGTCCAGATCCTCGCAAGCACAATATCATCAGCACCGAATGGATATATCGCAACTAACAAGACGAGCATGGTCAAGTTGTCAGAAACAAGGCTCGTCTCATTGCTCAAGGTTACACACAAGTCGAAGGGATTGACTTCAATGAAACATTTGCTCATGTGGCTAGGCTTGAAGCCATTCACATACTTCTAGCCTATGCCAACCACAACAACATTCTTCTGTACCAAATGGATGTAAAGAGTGCCGTTCTCAACGGCAAAATTGAAGAAGAAGTGTATGTTGCACAACCACCTGGTTTTGAAAACCCAAAGCGTCCTGGCATGGTATACAAGCTCAACAAGGCACTGTATGGCCTCAAACAAGCACCTCGCGCTTGGTATGACACACTCAAAGACTTTTTGAAGAGCAAAGGCTTCAAACCTGGTTCTCTAGATCCCACTCTCTTCATGAAGACATATGATGGTGAACTGTTTGTATGCCAAATCTATGTGGATGACATTATCTTCGGCTGCACTGAAAAGAGATACAGTGATGATTTTGGGCATATGATGCAAGAGCAATATCAAATCTCCATGATGGATGAGCTGAAACTCTTCCTTGGTCTTCAAATCCGTCAGCAGGATAATGGCATCTTCATATCATAAGAAAAATATCTCAAGGACTGCCTGAAGAAGTTTGGAATGCAAGACTGCAAAGGGTACACGACTCCAATGCCAACCAAAGGCCAATTAGGCCCCGACGACAATGGTAAAGAGTTCGATCAAAAGGTATACCGCTCCATGATTGGTTCTTTACTCTACTAATGTGCATCTAGGCCTGATATAATGCTTAGCGTTTGCATGTGTGCCCGATTCCAAGCGGCACCAAAGGAATCGCATCACTTAGCTGTCAAGCAAATTCTTCGATATTTGGCTTACACCCCAACACTAGGATTATGGTATCCAAAGGGCTCAGAGTTTGACTTGGTTGGATTCTCAGATGCTGATTATGCTGGTGACAAGGTTGATCGCAAGTCCACATCAGGCACATGTCACTTTCTTGGACGATCTCTTGTCCGTTGGTCTTCAAAGAAGTAGAAATGTGTGTCACTCTCTACTGCTGGATCAAAATACATTGTTGTTGGATCTTGCTGCACTCAGCTTCTATGAATGAAGCAAACTCTCAAGGACTATGGCATCCACCTGAAGCATGTGCCACTCTACTGCGACAATGAAAGCGCCATCAAGATTGCCAACAAACCCAGTTCGGAACTCGAAGGAAAGCACATTCAGATCCGTCATCACTTTCTCAAAGATCATGTCATGAAGGAAGATATTGATATCACTCACGTCAACACTGAAGAGCAATTGCCAGATATCTTCACAAAGCCCTTGGATGAGAAAAGGTTTTGCAAGTTGCGGTGTGAGCTAAATATCTTAGAATCCTCAAATGTCCTATGATTGGACACACATCCTAACGCTTATGCATGTTGATGACTTAGATGTGCAACACAAGAAGTAACGTATATCTTCAATCAATGAAGACATACACTCTAAGTGTGAATAAATTAACGCGGAATTTGACTTCGGAGCACCACGATAATTGTGCATTGTGTCTGGGTCTAATACTTCCTATACGGTGGGTAACGCCACCACCAAACTTTCTCGAAGATTCTCATTCGGCATCATGATTGCATTATCTTCTCTTCACTGCATCCTTGTCAGCTGAAGATATAGAGACACACATTTAAAACTGCTTTCAATGTTATATCTCTTTTGCCTAAATACCGAAGAAGCCGGAATGACCACCCGACAAACCAGGCGTGCATGGGAACATGGAACAACTTTCAATGAGTTGGTTGCATGCCACGTGTCCATCAGATGTGAACCGCCAGGGGCATCTGCGTAACTACCCTGCACAGCCCTTTACCTTATAAATACACATCCAGCACGGTCATTATCTCCTCTCCCACCTCGCCACCTCGCTCAAACCCTAGCACCACCGCTAGCTCGCATCAACGCCGGAGACGAAGCGCTTAGCTGCCGCGACCTCTTCGACGCCGTCCTCACGCCGGCCGCGGACCTCTTCTTCTCTGCCGCCGCCATAGGTGTCTTCTGCTGCCAAGTTAGGGCACGGGAGATTGGACTGCTCGGCCTCTCTTCTTCCTCGTCTAGCAGTTCGTTTGGGGTAAATAAATCTCACTTTTTACAGTTTTTTTTATCTGTCAAATCCATCCACTTGAACCAAAAGTGGTTTCTACACTTCCAAATCTGGATCTATCTCTTTCTGAATCTCATATGTTGCAAAGTATATTCACTTAGGCTTCATAACTAGTTAGATTCCTCACTTGTACTTATTCATGGATTTGTACAAATCTGGAAACAACTCACTTCATATAAGCGAATGTCTTTGCACTATGAGGTCAATGTCTTCAAACTGATTTATCTTCAAAATCTTCTGAGAATGCATATGACCTCTTCCCCTTCCCTCGCATCTCTAATGCTGTCACAGGTACATGTCCGTGGGAGAATCCCTTGGTTCTCATAGTCTGCTCATTTGCAGAATTCTAACAGCATCATATTCACTCCCCTGAAGCCAGTTCTTGCTTGACCAGTAGACGGAAGCCTTTCACTGTTTTGAAGCCTATCTGTCTAAATATCATGGCCAGTGAGAAATCTGCTAGGAAAGGTGCCAGGCAGCACTGTGGAAATACTGCTCTAGATCTGCCTCTGGATTTGTATGAGATGTACAAAACCAATCCAGAGGAGAACTATAATCAACGAAAGACCAGGATCCAATGGACCCGAAGATATTGGGCTGAACAGTGGTTCAAGTACAACTTCGTCACTGCTAAATACGTTGAGAAGAACGCTATCAAGCACCCGTGGGGCGATATTCTCTAAAGGAATCTGCAACCCAAGTCGAAGCCTGAAGCTATTGCCCAAGGCTTCTATCCTTGCATGGTGCGAGGACCGCAACATGAGAATGCCGACCCATCATCTTTGTTATGGTGTCGTGACGACAATATCTTCAAGCACAACTTTCAGTTCGCCAAGGAGTCAGCTACAAAGAACAGGAAGGCTTTCGGACTCAACTTCAACCCTGGTCCGTCTGCTCCAAGACAGGATGGCACTCGTGAAGCCAATTACAGTGTCATCGGGCCCTTCAATAGCTTTGATGGGCTCCTCTCCCACATTGCTGCTTAGAGGGCTACGGTGGATCAATCTGCTCATGATGCGGACTCTAGAGATGCTCCTGCTCCACCGAAGCAGAAAAGGAAGAAGACAAAAGCTTCGAAGCCCTCTGCTGCACAAACCGCTTTGACTGTGAAGCCATTGAAGGCTGCACCTCCTGAACCCAGTGTGCTTGTCTCGTGTCTCCAAGTGGACAAAGAAGACCAAGAAGCCCAAGAAGATTTCAGGGCATAACCCGACTCCTGCTGCCGTTCTGCGCAACGATGAAGACACCATTGATCTATCCAGTCATGAAGATCTTGGTGATGAAGCTCTAGAGACGATGATCAAGAGAAAGCAAGAGGCGGAGATCTTTAGTGATCTGCCTCTCTTTGATGCTCATATTCTGAACAACTTCATCGCTGAATGGTTTGATGACCAGAGCATCAACATTGATGACCTGCAGCTGCCCGTGGACATCATCATCACATTTCATGGAGCCATTGCCAATGAATTGTCCTTAGCTCATAAAATCGTCGAACTCAAGAACAAGATTGATCATGAGAAGGCGCATTTCAAGAAGAACATGGTGAAGCTCAGTGTGGCTGATGTGCAAATCTCAAGAAGATGTTGCATGATATCAAGGCAGAATTTCACAAGAAGCGTGAAGAAACCAAAGGCTCACGCGAGCACATGAAGTACTATGCGCAGAAATGTGTTCAAGCGCACAATGAAGCTGAGAATAGAAAGGCTCTTGGGTGTCCTGGTATCGACCCCAGGATGGCTGCCAAGCAAAGGATGAAGTCTACTGAAGCCATACCCGCTCAACGACAGGGATAACCTAGCACTGTCTTCCCTGCCAGCATGCGTGGCTCGAAGCCAAAGGTCATCTCAGCAGCGTCAGAGCTGAAGAAAACAAGGCATGCTGAAGCCGAAGCCAGGAAGAGGAAGCTCAAAGATACATCTGATGATGCTCCCTCCAAGAAGAAATTGAAGACAAAGGCTTCAAAGTCTTCAAAGAAAGAGCGTGCTGCCGCCCAGAGCCCCTCATAGTTGAACCCATCTCAGTTGCTCTCCCTGCCTCAACCAACCAAGAACGTCGCCTTGTGATTCATGAGCCTGCTTCCACGGAGGCTCCAGAGAGTGAAGAAGTTCCAGCTGTCGACCCCAACGCAGCTGAAGACATTGGTCATGAAGACAATGTGCATGATGATGAAGTCCTTCCTCAGCTCGAGCCCAGTTGGTATCATCGCCTGCTCCCACGACCAGTGAACTTATTAGCATTAGTCGTCCATTGACTCCAATTGCTCAAGATGACTCATGGGCTGAGCGCCAACAACAAGACACCCCAGTGCAAGATGAAACACCCCGTACTCCACCTGCTCAAGTCACCACTTCGGTGCTTGATGATGAAGACTGCACAGAACATACCACCCCTTCTCCAAAGGCGTCACCAGCGTTTCGCAGGCTTTGCAAAGGCCTCAGGCCACATGTCTCCATCTCGAGCATTCCAGAGGAAGAAGCACAACACACTAGCTCAGTAGCATGCTAAGTGTTTCCTGAAGCCACTCCTTCTGCGTCTGCCTTTGAGTCTGAAGCCAAAGCTGCTGAAGACATTCCGGCGGCATCAGCCGAGGAAGAAAAAGGAGAAGATAAAGGAGAAGAAAGAGAAGCCACACCCCCTGCCAGTGATCCAGTCATTCTTGAAGAGAATGTGATTGTGCACGACCCTCCAGTCATTGAACAGATGGAGGTTGAAAACACTGAGGCTGCCACCAACAATGCCACTGAAGCCAATGACTCAGTCATGGCTGAAGACAGTGTGGAGCCCGAAGCCAATGTGAATACTGACACAACTATGACGCCAATCACCCCTGATGGCGCCATTCCTCCTCCAAGGCCACATACTATGGAACGTGCGTTCAATCGTGGTGAGTTGGTGACTGTCAGATGGCCAATTATGGTTCCATCAACTGCTCCCGGGCCACAGTATGACTATCATGTGGAGCAGAGGCCTCAAGTTTACAAGCCCAAGCCAAGACTGCCAAGGCTTCCAAGTGCTATCAAACTCAGGGCTCATTCAGTGTGCTTAGCTTCCGAGAGCATAATACATTCTTCGATAGCGCCAAGAACCCATACACGAAGCCCAAGATTACCTCTGACAGATTTTGGAGCCATCAGCAGCGAAGCTATTACTCTTGCATCCTGTACAACCAAGACCGAATTTTCCGCACAAGCGTCTGGATTGTGATGCTATGGCTAGGCAGCCATGTCTTGAAGAGGCCCTTAATTGCATTCAGGATGTTGGTCTTCTGGCCTTTGTGACTGACAAGGAGCATTGGAACGAAGAGCTTCTGCTGCAGTTCTATGCTACTCTTCACATTCGAGGCTACAACAGGGATCCGAAGACTTGGATCCTTGAGTGGATGACAGGTGATGTACATCACGAAGCCAAAGCTCAAGATATCATCGAGCTTACTTCCCTGCCCACTCCAGGTGAGTTATATGAACCTGGTTGTCAGCTTCATCAGAATGAGCTGCATATCATTTTTCAGAAGCCAGAGCCAAATATGAGCCAGATGCTGAGCATGATGAAGCCATTGCCCCAAGACGCCGAATACCCAAAGGAGTTCTTTGTCAAGGACCTTGAGTACTTGTCACGCACAGTATACCATATCCTGAGGTGTACTCTCTGGCCCATCAAAGGAAATTCTTCTGAAGCTAAACTTGAAGGCGCCATGAAGACTTTGGTATTCTATATCATCAATGGCATCAGATTCAACACTCAGGATTTCTTTATTCGACAACTTGATGCTTCTGGGATTGATCTGTTTGGCCTGAAACTTTATGCTCCATGGGTGATGCGCTTGATTAAGCTTCATTCAACCATTGGCTATCAGCCTTCAGCGCGCAACCATATTGTCTTTCGGCCTGAAGTTGATATGTCTATTGAAGCCATCTACCCCGAGCCTGCAAAGAAGCCGCTCCACCTTCAGAATGCTGAATTCCAAAGCTTCACCCAGCCAATCAAAGGAATTCATGTGCCCAATTCTACAACTCCTGCATATCCACTAGCTGGCAACTTGTGTATGCCACACCGTGCAAATACTGAAGCCACTGCTAGCACAATAGCTCGAAGGCCTCAGAAGCGTCCTCGTGTCCTCAACGACCGTGAGCTTCTGGTGGCTTTACATCAAAAGTAGGATAGGCATCATGACTGGCTGAAGCGTAACTTGGCCACCAAGAACACATTCGTAACTTGGCCACCAAGAACACATTTGTTGCACATGAAGCCTGTCGGCGGTCCTGGAAGAGCCTCACTTTGCTCTGTTCTGAAGATGATCTGTGTGCAGATTGCTTCATAGAGAACTTCAAGTTTGACTCCAGGCCTCCACAAAATGCAAGCTAGCTACACTGCACCACGATTCTGCGTCAGGCCCGTCTGCATCACCAAACTCCAACGTCGACCCTGCTCCATCTTCTACTCCGGCTGGGAACGAGTAGATCATCTATGTCGTCAAACCCTTTTGGTCATTACTGACAAAAGGGGGAGAAGCATATGAGGTTGATAGTCTTCAAGCGGGTCCATATGGGTGGTTGCATTATTTTTGCTAAGTTCTTAAAACTCTGGTTTGAAACTATTTGGCTTTTGAGTTGTAACACTTAAACTTGATGGTCGTCTACTGCTTTTTCTGCTATGTTGTGATGCGATGATAAATTCCGCATGAAGTCATTCTGTAGACGCCCATTTCTCATTATGCATGTCATTATCTTCGTCATTCTTATATATGCATGATGAATTGTCTTCGTAAGTTGAAGAGGATCTCCACAAAGTAAAACCTGCCATGTGCATTTGCATTCAAAAGCAAACTACTTATATGCACATCTTCAGGGGGAGCCTTTTGCAACTTATGAAGACAATGCCTTAATCCTTAACTCTCACACACTTTTATCCCCGTTGAAAACTTCAACCAGTTTGTCATCAATCACCAAAAAGGGGGAGATTGTAAGTGCATCTAGTCCCACCCCTAGTTGGTTTTGGAGTATTGATGACAAACGTGGTTGAGGGACTAATGTGTTTGTGAGAATTGCAGGATAACACAGGTAGTAGTCCCTTGTTGATTCGGTTTACCTACCAGAGATGACACCTAAAAATGTGTGAAGACATTCAAGACAATGGTAGTTCGTGAAGACATTCACGATGAAGATCATGACATGTGAAGACATTCACTTGAAGACTATGGAGTGTGAAGACATAGTTGTTTTGTAGTTTCCTTTTATTTTTTGTTGAGTCATAGGAACCACCGTACTGTTAAGTGGGGTCCAAGTGAACAAAGTCAAAGTGACTGAAGTGATGCTCAACCTAAATCCTATGTCTTCGAGCAAAGATAATGAGAGCAAATCTTATCCAGAGTTGGATGAGTCAGCTTGGCTTGTAGCCCAAGTAAAGCTGCCGCGTGTGTTTGAAATCCGACCGTTGGACACATGTCAGTTCCTTAGTGACCCAGGGTCATTTCGGACAAATCAGGTCGGCTTGCCTCCTGGCTATAAATAGCCCACCCCCTACACCATAAATTGGTGGCTGCTCAGAGTTAGTGCACGACTTTTGTCGTTTGAGAGCAACCCACCTCCGAAGTATTTGAGAGAGAGATCCTTGCGAGGACAAAGGCAAAAACAGCCAGAGCAAAAGAGTGTTATGCATCACTAAAGTCCTTTTGTACGCGTGACCTGAAGACTTGTTACACTTGAGGATTGTGAATCCTGCAGCCGGTTAGGCGTCGCATTCTGAGCATCCAAGAGCCATTGTGGATCACCGGTGAACGAAGTCTGTGAAGGTTTGGAAGTCTACCTTGAAGACTTACCAGAGTGATTGGGTGAGGACTGGGTGTCCTTAGCTCAAGGGGAATAAGGTTAAGACGCGGTCTTCTGAGTAAAATCTCAGCCTCCCTAACCAGACATACAGTTGTCACAGCAACTGGAACTGGTCTACCAAATCCCTATCCTCACCAAGCAACTAGTTCTATCCTCCACTTCCCTTTACTTTACAGTTTGCCTTCGTGAAGTCATTACCTGCTTGTCTGATCTGATTGACTTCACTGAGTGAAGACTGTTTACTGTTTGGCTTCATACTGTCTTCCATCCTGATCCATACTACCTAGCTGCTGATAGTCTTCGTGCTTTCACTTCATTGCTTACTTGACTATGGCACTACCTTCCGCTGCATATCAATAGGTTCATTTCTACTGTTTGTCTTCAAATACCTCGCGTTTTGAAGTCTTTCATAAAATCGCCCATTCACCCCCCCCCCTCTAGTCGATAACTAGCACTTTCAATGGATCTTCAAGAGGAAGACGGACACTGATGGTAGTGTTACTATCTACAAAGCTCGACTTGTCGCAAAAGGTTCTCGGCAAGTTCAAAGAGTTGACTATGATGAGACTTTCTCACCCGTAGCGATGCTTATGTCTGTCCGAATCATGTTAGCAATTGCCGCATTTTATGATTATGAAATCTGGCAAATGGACGTCAAAACTGCATTCCTTAATGGATTTCTTAAAGAAGAGTTGTATATGATGCAACCAGAAGGTTTTGTCGATCCTAAAGGTGCTAACAAAGTGTGCAAGCTCCAGTGATCCATTTATGGACTGGTGCAAGCATCTCGGAGTTGGAATATACGCTTTGATAAGGTGATCATAGCATATGGTTTTATATAGACTTTTGGAGAAGCCTATATTTACAAGAAAGTGAGTGGGTGCTCTGTAGCATTTCTAATATTATATGTGGATGACATATTGTTGATCGGAAATGATATAGAATTTCTGATAGCATAAAAGGATACTTGAATAAGAATTTTTCAATGAAAGACCTCGATGAAGCTGCTTATATATTAGGCACCAAGATCTATAAAGATATATCAAGACGCTTGATAACATTTTTCAATGAGTACATACCTTGACAAGATTTTGAAGGAGTTCAAAATAGATCAGTCAAAGAAAGAGTTCTTTCCTGTATTGTAAGGTGTGAAGTTGAGTAAGACTCAAAATCCCGACCACGGCATAAGATAGAGAGAGAATGAAAGTCATTCCCTATGCCTCAGCCATAGGTTCTATAAAGTATGCCATGTTGTGTACCAGACCTATTATGTACTTTGCCATGGTTTGGCAAGGGGGTACAATAGTGATCCAGGAGTAGATCACTGGACAGCAGTCAAAATTATCCTTAGAGGACTAAGGAAATATTTCTCGGTTATGGAGGTGATAAAGAGTTCTTCGTAAAGAGTTACGTCGATGCAAGCTTTGACACCGATTTGGATGACTCTGAGTCTCGATCTGGATACATATAGAAAGTGGGAACAATTAGCTAGAGTAGCTCCATGCAGAGCATGGTAGACATAGAAATTTGCAAAATACATACGGATCTGAATGTGGCAGACCCGTTGACTAAACTTCTCTCACAAGCAAAACATGATCACACCTTATTCCTATTTGGGTGTTAATCACATGATGATGTGAACTAGATTATTAACTCTAGTAAACCCTTTGGGTGTTGGTCACATGGCGATGTGAACTATAGGTATTATTCACAGGGTGATGTGAACTAGATTATTGACTCTAGTGCAAGTGGGAGACTGAAGGAAATACGCCCTAGAGGCAATAATAAAGTTGTTATTCTATATTTCCTTATATCATGATAATTGTTTATTATTCATGCTAGAATCATATTAACCGGAAACTTGATACATGTGTGGATCGTAGACAAAACACTATGTCCCTAGTAAGCCTCTACTAGACTAGCTCATTAATCAAAGATGGTTAAGTTTTCTAACCATGGACATGTGTTGTCATTTAATAAATGGGACCACATCATTAGGAGAACGATGTGATGGACAAGACCCATCCGTTAGCTTAGCATATTGATCGTTCATTTTCAATTCTATTGCTTTCTGCATGTCATATACATATTCCTTTGACTATGAGATTATGCAACTCCCGAGCACCAGAGGAATACCTTGTGTGCTATCAAACGTCACAACGTAACTGGGTGATTATAAAGATGCTCTACAGGTATCTCCGAAGGTGTTTGTTGGGTTGGCATAGATCGTGATTAGGATTTGTCACTCCGAGTATCGGAGAGGTATCTCTGGGCCCTCTCGGTAATGCACATCATAAGAAGCCTTGCAAGCATAGTGACTAATGAGTTAGTTGCGGGATGATGTATTACGGAACGAGTAAAGAGACTTGCCGGTCACGAGATTGAACTAGGTATGTGGGTACCGACGATCGAATCTCGGGCAAGTAACATACCTATGACAAAGGGAATAACATATGTTGTCATTACAGTACGACCGATAAAGATCTTCGTAGAATATGTGGGAACCAATATGAGCATCCAGGTTCCGCTGTTGGTTATTGACCGGAGAGGTGTCTCGGTCATGTCTACATAGTTCTCGAACCCGTAGGGTCCGCACGCTTAACGTTCGATGACGATTTTGTATTATATGAGTTATGTGATTTGGTGACCGAATGTTGTTCGGAGTCCCAGATTAGATCACGGATATGACGAGGAGTCTCAAAATGGTCCAGAGGTAAAGATTCATATATAGGACAATGATATTCGGACACCGGAAGTGTTCTGGGGGTACCGGGTACATATCGGGTCACCGGAAGGGGTTCCGGGCATCCCCCCGGCAACTATATGGGCCTCCCCCTTCCTTCCCTCCCCCCTCCTCTTTCCTTCCCCCTCCGGTGGATATGGTAAGGGGGGCTGAATTGGACAAGGCCCCCAAGTAGGATTCCTCCTACTTGGGGCGCCCCTTGGCTGTCCTCCTCCCCCTCCAACCTATATATATGTGGGGAGGGGGCTCCTAGAGAACACACCAACAATTGTTAGCTGTGTGCGGCGCCCCCTCCACAGTTTACGCCTCTGGTCATATTCACGTAGTGCTTAGGCGAAGCCCTGCGCGGATCACTTCACGATCACCGTCACCACGCCGTTGTGCTGATGGAACTCTCCCTCGACAGTTTGTTGGATCAAGAGTTCGAGGGACGTCATCGACCTGAACATGTGCAGAACTGGGAGGTGTGATTGCTCTCTGAGCTACGCCGGTATTTCCCCAAAGAGGAAGGGATGATGCAGCACAGCGACAGTAGGTATTTCCCTCAGTGAAGAAACCAAGGTTATCGAACCAGTAGGAGAACCAAGCAACACAACGTAAACAGCACCTACACACAAATAACAACACCTCGCAACCCGACGTGTTAAAGGGGTTGTCAATCCCTTTCGGGTAACGATGCCAGAAAATTGTAGTAGATCGAAATAATAGATCGCAAATAAATAAAGTGCAACAAAGTATTTTTGTATTTTTGGTTTAATATATCTGAATAAAAATGCAAAGGAAAAGTAGATCGCAAAGCAAATGTATGAGAAAGAAGACCCGGGGGGCATAGGTTTCACTAGTGGCTTCTCTCGAGAAAGATAGCAACCGGTGGGTAAACAAATTACTGTTGGGCAATTGATAGACCCTCAAATAATTATGATGATATCCAGGCAATGGTCATTACATAGGCATTACATCCAAGATTAGTAGACCGACTCCTGCCTGCATCTACTACTATTACTCCACACATCGACCGCCATCCAGCATGCATCTAGTGTATTAAGTTCATGGAAAAACGAAGTAATGCAACAAGAATGATGACATGATGTAGACAAGATCCGTTTATCTATGGCGGTAGATGTAGATCCCATCTTTTTATCTTTAGTAGCAACGATACATACGTGTCGGTTCCCTTTATGTCACTGGAATCGAGCGCCGTAAGATCGAACCCACTACGGGGCACCTCTTCCCATTGCAAGATAAATAGATCAAGTTGGCCAAACAAAACCCAAATATCGTAGAAGAAATACGAGGCTATCAGAGATCATGCATATAAGAGATCAAAGAAACTCAAATAACTTTCATGGATATAAAAAGATATGACTGATCATAAACTCAAAGTTCATCAGATCCCAACAAACACACCGCAAAAAGAGTTACATCATATGGATCTCCAAGAGACCATTGTATTGAGAATTCAGCGAGAGAGAGAAAGCCATCTAGCTACTAACTATGGACCGAAAGGTCTACAAAGAACTACTCACGCATCATCGGAGAGGCACCAATGGAGGTTGTCGGCGTCTTGGGAACGGGGGTCCCCGGACTTGCCTGCCTGCGGCCCGCGACGCGGCTCCATGAACGGCCTGGTACGACCCATCTTCATCAGCAAATCACTCAAGACCCTCATGAGGGGCAAAGCCTCGCGAGCCGGACGACACCAAGACCTCCTTGGAGGCAGCCTCACTAGGCTGGCTCCCCAGGAGTGGAGATATCTATGCAAGGGGCACCTCGCGAGGTGCGCATGACGTGAGCCGTGACAATCAAGGCCAGGCGGGCGCCAGCGGGCGTAAAGTACCAGTTGCCTCTTTGGTGCTAAAGGGGCAAGTGAAGGAAATATGCCCTAGAGGCAATAATAAAGTATTATATATTTCCTTATATCATGATAAATGTTTATTATTCATGCTAGAATTGTATTAACCGGAAACATAATACATGTGTGAATACATAGACAAACAGAGTGTCACTAGTATGCCTCTACTTGACTAGCTCGTTAATCAAAGATGGTTATGTTTCCTAGCCATAGACATGAGTTGTCATTTGATTAACGGGATCACCTCATTAGGAGAATGACGTGATTGACATGACCCATTACGTTAGCTTAGCACCCGATCGTTTAGTATGTTGCTATTGCTTTCTTCATGACTTATACATGTTCCTATGACTATGAGATTATGCAACTCCCGTTTACCGGAGGAACACTTTGTGAGCTACCAAACGTCACAACGTAACTGGGTGATTATAAAGGTGCTCTACAGGTGTCTCCAAAGGTACTTGTTGGGTTGGCGTATTTTGAGATTAGGATTTGTCACTCCGATTGTCGGACAGGTATCTCAGGGCCCACTCGGTAATGCACATCACTATAAGCCTTGCAAGCATTTTGACTAATGAGTTAGTTGTGGGATGATGTATTACGGAACGAGTAAAGAGACTTGCCAGTAACGAGATTGAACTAGGTATCGAGATACCGACGATCGAATCTCGGGCAAGTAACATACCGATGACAAAGGGAACAACGTATGTTGTTATGCGGTCTGACCGATAAAGATCTTCGTAGAATATGTGGGAGCCAATATGGGCATCCAGGTCCCGCTATTGTTTATTGACCGGAGAGGCATCTCGGTCATGTCTACATAGCTCTCGAACCCAAAGGGTCCGCACGCTTAAAGTTACGATGACAGTTATATTATGAGTTTATGTGATTTGATGTACCGAAGGTTGTTCGGAGTCCCGAATGTGATCACGGACATGACGAGGAGTCTCGAAATGGTCGAGACGTAAAGATTGATATATTGGACTACTATAGTCGGACACCAGAAGTGTTTCGGATTAAACCGGAGTGCCGGAGGGTTACCGGAACCCCCCGGGGAAGTATTGGGCCTTGGTGGGCCTTGAGGGGAGAGAGAGGGCAGCAGCCAAGAGGTGGCACGCCCCCTCCCAAGGGGAGTCCTAGTTGGACTAGGAGAGGGGGGCGCAGCCCCCTTTCCCTCTCCCTCTCCCTCCCTTTCCTTCCTCCCCTTCTTTCCTAGTAGGACTAGGAAAGGGGAGTCCTACTCCTACTAGGAGGAGGACTCCCCCTCTCTCCTTGGCGCGCCTAGGGCAGCCGGCCTCCCCCTTGCTCCTTTATATACGGGGGCAGGGGGCACCTAAGAACACACTTGATATACGATATTTTAGCCGTGTGCGGTGCCCCCTCCACCAGATTACACCTCGATAATACCGTCGCGGAGCTTAGGCGAAGCCCTGCGTCGGTGGAACATCATCATCGTCACCACGCCGTCGTGCTGACGAAACTCTCCCTCAACACTCGGCTGGATCGGAGTTCGAGGGACGTCATCGAGCTGAACGTGTGTAGAATTTGGAGGTGCCGTACGTTCGGTACTTGATCGGTCGGACCGTGAAGACGTACGACTACATTAACCGCATTGTGATAACGCTTCCGCTGTCGGTCTACGAGGGTACGTGGACAACACTCTCCCCTCTCGTTGCTATGCATCACCATGATCTTGCGTGTGCGTAGGAAATTTTTTGAAATTACTACGTTCCCCAACAGTGGCATCCGAGCCTGGTTTTATGCGTTGATGCTATGCACGAGTAGAACACAAGTGAGTTGTGGGCGATATAAGTCATACTGCTTACCAGCATGTCATACTTTGGTTCAGCGGTATTGTGAGATGAAGCGGCCCGGACCGACATTACGCGTACGCTTACGCGAGACTGGTATCACCGTTCGGAGCACTCGTTGCTTAAAGGTGACTGGCGGGTGTCTGTCTCTCTCACTTTAGTTGAACCGAGTGTGGCTACGCCCGGTCCTTGCGAAGGTTAAAACAGCACCAACTTGACAAACTATCGTTGTGGTTTTGATTCGTAGGTAAGAACGGTTCTTGCTAAGCCCGTAGCAGCCACGTAAAACATGCAACAACAAAGTAGAGGACGTCTAACTTGTTTTTGCAGGGCATGTTGTGATGTGATATGGTCAAGACATGATGTGATATAATGTGTTGTATGAGATGATCATGTTTTGTAACCGAGTTATCGGCAACTGGCAGGAGCCATATGGTTGGCGCTTTATTGTATGAGATGCAATCGCCATGTAATAGTTTTACTTTATCACTAAGCGGTAGCGATAGTCGTAAAAGCAATAAGTTGGCGAGACGACAACGATACTACGATGGAGATCAAGGTGTCGAGCCGGTGACGATGGTGATCATGACGGTGCTTCGGAGATGGAGATCACGAGCACGGTGCTTCGGAGATGGAGATCACAAGCACAAGATGATGATGGCCATATCATATCACTTATATTGATTGCATGTGATGTTAATCCTTTATGCATCTTATCTTGCTTTGATTGACGGTAGCATTATAAGATGATCTCCCACTAAAATTTCAAGACAAAAGTGTTCTCCCTGAGTATGCACCGTTGCGAAAGTTCTTCGTGCTGAGACACCACGTGTTAATCGGGTGTGATAGGCTCTACGTTCAAATACAATGGGTGCAAATCAGTTGCACACGCGGAATACTCAGGTTAAACTTGACGAGCCTAGCATATGTACAGATATGGCCTCGGAACACAGAGACCGAAAGGTCGAGCGTGAATCATATAGTAGATATGATCAACATAGTGATGTTCACCATTGAAACTACTCCATCTCACGTGTTAATCGGACATGGTTTAGTTGCCTTGGATCACGCAATCACTTAGATGATTAGAGAGATGTCTATCTAAGTGGGAGTTCTTAAGTAATATGATTAATTGAACTTAAATTTATCATGAACTTAGTACCTGATAGTATCTTGCTTGTCTATGTTAATTGTAGATAAATGGCCCGTGCTGTTGTTCCGTTGAATTTTAATGCGTTCCTTGAGAAAGCTAAGTTGAAAGATGATGGTAGCAATTACACGGACTGGGTCCGTAACTTGAGGATTATCCTCATTGCTGCACAGAAGAATTACGTCCTGGAAGCACCGCTAGGTGCCAGGCCTCCTGCAAGAGCTACGCCAGAAGTTATGAACGTCTGGCAAATCAAAGCTGATGACTACTCAATAGTTCAGTGTGCCATGCTTTACGGCTTAGAACCGGGACTTCAACGACGTTTTGAACGTCATGGAGCATATGAGATGTTCCAGGAGTTGAAGTTAATATTTCAAGCAAATGCCCGGATTGAGAGATATGAAGTCTCCAATAAGTTCTATAGCTGCAAGATGGAAGAGAATAGTTCTGTCAGTGAGCATATACTCAGAATGTCTAGGTATAATAATCACTTGATTCAACTGGGAGTTCAACTTCCGGATGATTGCGTCATTGACAGAATGCTTCAATCACTGCCACCAAGCTACAAGAGCTTCGTGATGAACTATAACATGCAAGGGATGGATAAGACGATTCCCGAGCTCTTCGCAATGCTAAAGGCAGCGGAGGTAGAAATCAAAAAGGTGCATCAAGTGTTGATGGTCAGTAAAACCACTAGTTTCAAGAAAAAGGGCAAAGGGAAGAAGAAAGGGAACTTCAAGAAGAATAGCAAGCAAGTTGCTGTTCAGGAGAAGAAATCCAAGTCTGGACCTAAGCCTGAAACTGAGTGCTTCTACTGTAAGCAGACTGGCCACTGGAAGCGGAACTTCCCCAAGTATTTGGCGGATAAGAAGGATGGCAAGGCTAACAAAGGTATATGTGATATACATGTTATTGATGTGTACCTTACTAATACTCGCAGTAGCACCTGGGTATTTGATACTGGTTCTGTTGCTAATATTTGCAACTCGAAACAGGGGCTACGGATTAAGCGAAGTTTGACTAAGGACGAGGTGACGATGCGTGTGGGAAATGGTTCCAAAGTCGATGTGATCGCCGTCGGCACGCTACCTCTACATCTACCTTCGGGATTAGTTTTAGACCTAAATAATTGTTATTTGGTGCCTGTAACATCCCAAAATTCTAAATTTTGGAATGTTATAATAAACAGATAGATTGGATTGATTGTTTGACTCATTGACTGAAAGTGAGTGGAATTCGAAATCTTTTGAAAGTTAAATGAGAGGGAATAAAAGGACTTTCCCAAACTTTCATTTTGCTTTTATGGTCTCCATGAATTCAAATTCTTTTCATCACAAAAACCCTGGAGAGAAGATGACATGACTTCTTCCATTTATTTAAATGAAAGGGGGTGTTGAAAATATTTGAATATCATTTGAAAATATTTTCCAATTCTGAAACTTTATGCAACTCAATGATTTTCACGAGAGAAGATAAATGACTTCTTCAAAACAAATGAAATATGGGTTGGGAGTTTCAAAGGATTTATTCAAAGTCCCATTGCAATTATTTTTCAATATTGGAGTTATTTGAGTTTTATTCAAATTATTTTTCTCCAAAAATAAAATATACAGAAAATAGGGTAACACGATTCCCTACATCAGAAAATTGGAGAAAAATAAATTTGAAATCATTTGGGTATTTTTAAAATGATTTTTATTGGATTTTATTAAGGCAGTAGCACTGTTTGATTTATTAAAATTTGTGTGGATTTTATTTGACTTTACAAAAATGCCCATGCTGTAGGAAATCTTTTTCTGAAAATTTTGATATATTATATGCCTATATAATATTTTATTTGATTTTCATTTTTCTTTTCTTTTACCTCTGTTTAAAAAAAAACTTCTCCCACGAACTGGGCCGGCCCAGCCGAAGCCCGGCCAAGGCCCAGCTCCGTGCCGCCTCGCCCGTCGTCCCCGACCGGGACTCCTCCCCGAGTCCGAGCCGCCGCCGCCGCTCGCCGTGACCGCCCCGGCCTCCTCCTACCCCTCCTCCACGCCACCCCTCGCCCCCCCTCTTAAAAGGCGCCGCCCCGGCCCCCTCTCTCCTCTCTCCCCTCGCGCCGCCGCCCTTGCGCCGCATCCCGCCGCCGCCGACGAGAGCCGCCGCCACCGCCCCGCTCCGTCCCGTCGCCGTGGACCACCGTCAACGCCGCCATCCTCCTCGCCTCGCCGCGCCGCCCCTCCCCGACCTCTCCGTTGCCCGCCTCGACGACCGGAGCCGCCGGACCCGAGCCGCCACCGCCGCGTCGCTCCGCCTCACCGCCGCACTTCGCCTGGAACCGCCGCCGCCGCCGGTTTATTTGCCCGAGCCGGTATAAACCGTGAACTGCCCCGGTTTTTTTTATATTATTCGTTTTGGTTTTATTAAGAAAACCTAGATCTGTTTTTTTAGGTTTTATTAAACTGCGAACGTCCACTGTTTAGATCCTATAAACGAACGTTCACTATTTAGCTTTTTCTTTTTCTGTTATTTTCGGCCAGGGACCCATCTGTGAATAATTTATTTACAGATTAGCCCCTGATCTTCAAACGTCTATAACTTTTTACTCGTTTGTCCAAATCCAACGAAACCAATGTCCACGTCTTCATTATGATCCCCTCTATCCAGTAAAACAACTTAAACATGTTTTTGAAAATTTAAAATTTGTTTTCAAACAGATTTGAATTTGAATCTTCTTTTGATCATAACTTGAGTTCCGTAACTCCGTTTGAGTTGATTCTTTTTGCAAATCGAAGCTCTTGACCTAAACTTTCTGATAAGGCCAAATTCACATAATTTTGGTACTGTTAGAAATTGTTTTATGTTGCAAGAGTTATTTGCTTGGTTTTGATGTTTTTCCGAAGTGTCTTCTTCGTTCTTCTCGATCTTTTGAGTGATTGCTTATGTGTGGTTAGTATTGCTTGCTTACGATAGATTGACCGGAGTGTGACGAGTAGATCTATCAAGAGTTTTGAGTGCGAATCATCTTCATCAACATTGCAGGCAAGTTCACACTTTGATCATATCCCTTTCGTACCCAGTTTTTATGCATTAGATTCAACCCTCAAACATTGCGTGAGTAGGATTGATAACATGTGGGTATTGGGTAGTAGTTGATGAGGTAGTACCTATTGCCTTGTTTACAATCAAACCTCTGGGAGTTACTTCACGTTTGCTTATATTTCCATGCTATGCTCGTAGACGTGGATTGGTTTTTGAGAGGTATTCATGACAGATGTGAGATTGTTAATAATGGTTTACTTAAGGTGGCAACTAAAACTCACATCTGGGTGGATTGAGGCACCTGGAGAACCCAGTGTTGCCTGTTTGTATAAGGACCGCCACCCAGGCTCAAAGGGATCATAAGATTATTCATGCTAGAAACTTCCGTGTGCAGCCGCAAGCTATTATGGGCTCTAGCATAGTTGAGTAAGTTGTGGGAAACCTTTCCATGATCGGCTAGCAGATGTAGGGGATTGTAGGTGTACCGGCCTATCTATCGGTTAAGGGTACCTCTTCGGAAAGACTGTGTCTCGATCATCCGTTTCTCAAACTCATGTAGTGCGAGAATCAAGCGGAGGCGATCGAGTCTTGTGGGGAAAAGTGCGCAAACCTCTGCAGAGTGTACAAACTAATCATGATTAGCCGTGTCCCCGGTTATGGACATCTTGAGTATCTAGTTCTTGGATTATCCCGTTGATCTCATCATGTTACTTTAATTAATATTGTTGGGTTAATGATGATACTTAATTGGGATTGAGATGCTGTCAACCATCTCAATGTTTCACAACCACCATGATAGTTAAATAAAATTTATTCCTTTGAAGTAGGGAAAAATTGGCTTTTCGCAAAAACATTATAACCATAGAGCTTTTCCACCAGCCATATATGCATGTAGTGATAGCCTTTGTTCATCATTTCTCTATGGTGTGAATTTGCCAGCATATTCCATGTGCTGACCCGTTTTCGGGCTGCAACGTTTCATGTTGCAGGATATCTTACGACGAGTAAGTGATTCGTTAGGGTTACGATTTCTACACTCAACTTTGCCGTTGGTGTTGATGGGAATCCACAACCTTGTTACTTCCGCTATTTGGATTGAGGTAATAGTATTTACGTTACTTTATACATGTGATTTACCTCTGTTATAAATCCTCGAGTACTGTGTGTGTCAGCATACCGATCCAGGGATGACACTTAAGCACAGAGACTTGATCCATTCGGGTCGGGTCGCTACAAGATGGTATCAGAGCACATGTTGACTGTAGGACGTGACCCTAGAAACTGGCAAGCCCATAGGAAGGATTTTCCCTAAAACTTTCCTTTTCAAAAAGATCTTTTACCTCTCTCCTTTTCTGAGTCTTATTCAAATATTCCCTTTTAGTGAGACCATATCCCTTTCCCCTTTTGACCACTCGAAGATTCGACTGATGAGACCACTTCAAGAAGTACAAGATATCGGACAACTAAGACCATTCAGAATGAAGAGGATTTTACCGTGCATTATGATAATGGAAACTACAACGGTTGAAGACTCCGAAGACTGGGAGAATTTGAAGGCTCTGAAGAATTGCCAGATGTGTATGACCTAGGAAGGTTACCCTTATGGAACTTGGCAGACTATGGAAGCCGTCAATGCCCGAGATCAAGGTGTATCGGAGAAAGACCGAAACATGGAGAATTAGAAACTCAAAATTTTGTCAAAGAAAACCCTAAGGCAGGAGATATCAGTTATGGAATGAAAGCTCATGGCAGTAACATGGGCATAAACACGACTATCCATGATGTTATCGTCCGCTTATGCTATTGTCACCATGCGGACTTAAGCATGCAGATGCATGGAAGGATTGGATGGTAGAAAACTGATGGAGCACCTATCAGCAAGACGAAGTTTTAACCTTAGCCGGTGTATCACCAGGATCTGCAGTATTACATCAAGAAGTTTAGGATGGACCTGCAGGAAGCTGTATTTGACAAAGAAGTGTTTCGTGAAGAACTCAGAACCCCGAAACTGAAAGTAGCCAAGCTAGAGGAGCAAAACCTTGAGACATCAAAGTTTCGTCAGGAACTGAAGGACAGTAGGATCATGGTTCACGTCAAGGATGTTGAGACCCAGAAGTTGGAGCGCAACTCTAGAAATATTAAAGGACGTCACGAGAGACTTCGCGTCAACAGAGGTGATTTGGCAAAAGAACTTGAGAAGGACAAGCATGATTGGAAGAAGCCATCGGAGACATTAACAAGAGTTGAAGAGTTTGGCGACGTTGAAGACTTATTGACCTTTAGAAGACCCAGCCCCTGTTATATGCCTACGTTAGATGCGACGTTTGTGAGCTGTCATTTGTTTGTTGTTTTTCCGACAGCCACAATATAATCTGTCTTTTCTAAACTATTGTTTGCATTGTGTGCATCCCTCTCGACCTCTCTTATCTCACCCCAAACCCATGGACCCAACAGAGGATGAATGGAGATGAGCTTGTGTTTTCTGGACCGATGAGTCAAATGGAGACGGACCGATGGATTCAGAACATGGAGGATCACATGAAGAATAACCCTATAGTCGGAAAGGATATGACCCGGCATGCTCTTCAATGTTTTGAAAGAGGTGCTGCTACTTGGTGGAGGATGTACCAAACCACCAATGGATGGCAAGAAGTAACCACTTGGAAAGAATTTAAGTGGACTCTACAAAGATCTCGTCTTGTGTCCCAGAAATTGAAGCCTTATGGAAAGGATATGAAGAAACCTTGTGCATAAGCCTTGTGGAGAAATAGGACACAACCATAAGGAACACAAGGATGAATGCCCTAATTGTGAAGGAAGTCACCCAGCTGAAGAATGCCCAACTAGGCAGATCACTTGTTTCTTGTGTGAAGGGACTACCCACTACCCTGCTCAGTGTCACATCTACCCCATGGTACAAAGGACTATCCAGCAGAAGAAAGAAGCAATGAAAAGAGCCCTCATGGAAAGTTTAGAGGAATCTGTGATGAAGGAAGAGGTGGAGGACACACCCAAAGAAGAACCAAATAAACCCTGCACCAAGTCATGCTATTCATGTGGAGAAGAAGGACACATCTCCCAAAATTGTCTGAATGGGGATTTAGTAGAATTCCCGACAGAGGAAGTAGAGTATGACCCACGGGAAATAGAAGCCCTGATTGGAACGGAAAAGTCCAGGAAGAGAAGTAGATTGGATCCCAAGAACAACCCAATTTCTACAAAGAAAGACCTGAGTCATATCACATGTTTCAGGTGCAAAAATTCAGGACACTACCACAATGATTGCCCAAAAGGGAAGGTGAGGACCCCAGGAGGCTATATAATCACAAGGAAACCTCGAGATATGTCAGAAGTAATATGTTTCCGTTGTGATGAAGCAGGGCACTTTGCCAGAGAATGCCCCAAGGAGACGGAGACTTGTGACAAATAGTTGAGTGCAACGAGAAAAATAGTAGTAGTAGTGTGAACATTTCTTTTATTAGTGAGGTGTTGGATTGAGGCATGTAATGGAATGCAGGAGATTGAAACAATTTGAGAATCAATAAAGTTAGCATCATTGGTATTGATTTGGATTCTATGAGTTGTTACTCTATGAAGAAAGATTTTGACCATTTTCGAGGATATGAGAAATATGGTCTATGGAAGATTGTGCATTTTAAGGGTGGTAGAACCCTGTGAGGAAAATTGACCCTTGGAAAAAGGATAATGATGTTCCACGAAGTGGAGTATGGACTTCATAAGTATAAGTGTTTTTTTTATCTCGGTATGTGGGATATCCCACGAGGATGAAGAGTACTATTGGATATAAAGGAGGTATGATGTTGGAATTATGGATCAATGGAAATCCCATGATGAGTCTGAGTAATCATGTCCTAGTGGTGCCAATAGAAGGAAGGAAGACAGTACAAATGGATGGATTTAAGAATACTAGGAAGTTGGATGTTGGATTAATGATCAGTTGCTCGATGATAAGTTCAAGGACTACAAGTGATGAGATGGGCCATAACCCACAGGCCCCAGGACCTGCCAAGAAGCAAGTACATTCTTGCTGAAGGAAAGACCCTGGAAGAAGTTACGATTTTTATTGACAGACGATCTTATAGGAGTTACGCAAAACCTGAGAGTTGTGAAGGAACGATAGATGTTTGTTTGGCTTGCAGAATCCATGGATTTATCCGAACTTGGTTCGTCGACAAGAGAAATTCTGCAATGCTTGCGAGGTTGACCGAGTGTTAGAATGCGAGATTCGCTAAACCATATACAAGGTAATGATTTGGGTGCGGGATGGATTGATCACCATACCGACTTACTCTTATTGTTCGCTTTGCTATATGGGATGGTAAATCTGAGTGACTTACCTATAGTAGAGTGACGACGATTTAAACCTTGTTTGAACCTTAGAGTGGTGTAAGTATTTTCCCCCTTGTACACGGCAGTTGATGCCAATCGTAGGTTATACGGTGATGATCAACCAGACCCATTTCCTGCAGAAGAAACCGTAAATCGTTGACCACCATGAGATATCGATAGTTGTTTAGTTTTGGCGCCAGACCCGACAGCTAAGAAGACCCAGTAATGGAATAACCTTACCAAGATGAAAGGACAGAAGAATTGTGGTAAAGGTTATGCCACCACCGGAAGAACCCAGAGAAGGAATTATACTGAAGATCTGAGAAGACCGACCCTGTCAAGGACAAGGATGGAGTATACGAGTTTTGGTGGAACCGTAGCAATGTTTCTAAGGGTGGTAGCACCCCAGACCCCGGTGATGATCGATGGATTTTGAGAAGACCCCCAAACCCTAACCTATTTATTTCTAGACTCTCCGAATCTCGAGGACGAGATTCATTTTAAGGGTGGTAGGTTTGTAACATCCCAAAATTCTAAATTTTGGAATGTTATAATAAACAGATAGATTGGATTGATTGTTTGACTCATTGACTGAAAGTGAGTGGAATTCGAAATCTTTTGAAAGTTAAATGAGAGGGAATAAAAGGACTTTCCCAAACTTTCATTTTGCTTTTATGGTCTCCATGAATTCAAATTCTTTTCATCACAAAAACCCTTGAGAGAAGATGACATGACTTCTTCCATTTATTTAAATGAAAGGGGGTGTTGAAAATATTTGAATATCATTTGAAAATATTTTCCAATTCTGAAACTTTATGCAACTCAATGATTTTCACGAGAGAAGATAAAATGACTTCTTCAAAACAAATGAAATATGAGTTGGGAGTTTCAAAGGATTTATTCAAAGTCCCATTGCAATTATTTTTCAATATTGGAGTTATTTGAGTTTTATTCAAATTATTTTTCTCCAAAAATAAAATACACAGAAAATAGGGTAACATGATTCCCTACATCAGAAAATTGGAGAAAAATACATTTGAAATCATTTGGGTATTTTTTAAATGATTTTTATTGGATTTTATTAAGGCAGTAGCACTATTTGATTTATTAAAATTTGTGTGGATTTTATTTGACTTTACAAAAATGCCCATGCTGTAGGAAATCTTTTTCTGAAAATTTTGATATATTATATGCCTATATAATATTTTATTTGATTTTCATTTTTCTTTTCTTTTACCTCTGTTAAAAAAAAAACTTCTCCCGCGAACTGGGCCGGCCCTGCCGAAGCCAGGCCGAGGCCCAGCTCCGCGCCGCCTCGCCCGTCGTACCCGACCGGGACTCCTCCCCGAGTCTGAGCCGCCGCCGCCGCTCACCGTGACCGCCACGGCCTCCTCCTACCCCTCCTCCACGCCACCCCCTCGCCCCCCTCTTAAAAGGCGCCGCCCCGGCCCCCTCTCTCCTCTCTCCCCTCGCGCCGCCGCCCTTGCGCCGCATCCCGCCGCCGCCGACGAGAGCCGCCGCCGCCGCCCCGCTCCGTCCCGTCGCCGTGGACCACCGTCGACGCCGCCATCCTCCTCGCCTCGCCGCGCCGCCCCTCCCCGACCTCTCCGTTGCCCGCCTCGACGACCGGAGCCGCCGGACCCGAGCCGCCGCCGCCGCATCGCTCCGCCTCACCGCCGCACTTCGCCGGGAACCGCCGCCGCCGCCGGTTTATTTGCCCGAGCCGGTATAAACCGTGAACCGCCCCGGTTTTTTTATTATTCGTTTTGGTTTTATTAAGAAAACCTAGATCTATTTTTTTTAGGTTTTATTAAACTGCGAACGTCCACTGTTTAGATCCTATAAACGAACGTTCACTATTTTGCTTTTTCTTTTTCTGTTATTTTCGGCCAGGGACCCATCTGTGAATAATTTATTTACAGATTAGCCCCTAATCTTCAAACGTCTATAACTTTTTACTCGTTTGTCCAAATCCAACGAAACCAATGCCCACGTCTTCGTTATGATCCCCTCTATCCAGTAAAACAACTTAAACATGTTTTTGAAAATTTAAAATTTGTTTTCAAACAGATTTGAATTTGAATCTTCTTTTGATCATAACTTGAGTTCCGTAACTCCATTTGAGTTGATTCTTTTTGCAAATCGAAGCTCTTGACCTAAACTTTCTGATAAGGCCAAATTCACATAATTTTGGTACTGTTAGAAATTGTTTTATGTTGCAAGAGTTATTTGCTTGGTTTTGATGTTTTTCCGAAGTGTCTTCTTCGTTCTTCTCTATCTTTTGAGTGATTGCTTATGTGTGGTTACTATTGCTTGCTTACGATAGATTGACCGGAGTGTGACGAGTAGATCTATCAAGAGTTTTGAGTGCGAATCATCTTCATCAACATTGCAGGCAAGTTCACACTTTGATCATATCCCTTTCGTACCCAGTTTTTATGCATTAGATTCAACCCTCAAACATTGCATGAGTAGGATTGATAACATGTGGGTATTGGGTAGTAGTTGATGAGGTAGTACCTATTGCCCTGTTTACAATCAAACCTCTGGGAGTTACTTCACGTTTGCTTATGTTTCCATGCTATGCTCGTAGACGTGGATTGGTTTTTGAGAGGTATTCATGACAGATGTGAGATTGTTAATAATGGTTTACTTAAGGTGGCAACTAAAACTCACATCTGGGTGCATTGAGGCACCTGGAGAACCCAGTGTTGCCTGTTTGTATAAGGACCGCCACCCAGGCTCAAAGGGATCATAAGATTATTCATGCTAGAAACTTCCGTGTGCAGCCGCAAGCTATTATGGGCTCTAGCATAGTTGAGTAAGTTGTGGGAAACCTTTCCATGATGGGCTAGCAGATGTAGGGGATTGTAGGTGTACCGGCCTATCTATCGGTTAAGGGGAACTCTTCGGAAAGACTGTGTCTCGATCATCCGTTTCTCAAACATCATGTAGTGCGAGAATCAAGCGGAGGCGATCGAGTCTTGTGGGGAAAAGTGCACAAACCTCTGCAGAGTGTACAAACTAATCATGATTAGCCGTGTCCCCGGTTATGGACATCTTGAGTATCTAGTTCTTGGATTATCCCGTTGATCTCATCATGTTACTTTAATTAATATTGTTGGGTTAATGATGATACTTAATTGGGATTGAGATGCTGTCAACCATCTCAATGTTTCACAACCACCATGATAGTTAAATAAAATTTGTTCCTTTGAAGTAGGGAAAAATTGGCTTTTCGCAAAAACATTATAACCATAGAGCTTTCCCAACAGCCATATATGCATGTAGTGATAGCTTTTGTTCATCATTTCTCTATGGTGTGAATTTGCCAGCATATTCCATGTGCTGACCCATTTTCGGGCTGCAACGTTTCATGTTGCAGGATATCTTACGACGAGTAAGTGATTCGTTAGGGTTACGATTTCTACACTCAACTTTGCCGTTGGTGTTGATGGGAATCCACAACCTTGTTACTTCCGCTATTTTGGATTGAGGTAATAGTATTTACATTACTTTACACATGTGATTTACCTCTGTTATAAATCCTCGAGTACTGTGTGTGTCAGCATACCGATCCAGGGATGACACTTAAGCACGGAAACTTGATCCATTCGGGTCGGGTCGCTACAGTGCCAGCGTTGAGCATGAACATTATATCTGGATCTTGTTTAATGCGAGATGGTTATTCATTTAAATCAGAGAATAATGGTTGTTCTATTTATATGAATAATATCTTTTATGGTCATGCACCCTTGAAGAGTGGTCTATTTTTAATGAATCTCGATAGTAGTGATACACATATTCATAATGTTGAAGCCAAAAGATGCAGAGTTAATAATGACAGTGCAACTTATTTGTGGCACTGCCGTTTGGGTCATATCGGTGTAAAGCGCATGAAGAAACTCCATACTGATGGAATTTTGGAATCACTTGATTTTGAATCACTTGGTACTTGCGAACCGTGCCTTATGGGCAAGATGACCAAAACACCGTTCTCCGGAACTATGGAGAGAGCAACAGATTTGTTGGAAATCATACATACAGATGTATGTGGTCCGATGAATATTGAGGCTCGTGGAGGATATCGTTATTTTCTCACCTTCACAGATGATTTGAGCAGATATGGGTATATCTACTTAATGAAACATAAGTCTGAAACATTTGAAAAGTTTAAAGAATTTCAGAGTGAAGTTGAAAATCATCGTAACAAGAAAATAAAATTCCTACGATCTGATCGTGGAGGAGAATATTTGAGTTACGAGTTTGGTCTACATTTGAAACAATGCGGAATAGTTTCGCAACTCACGCCACCCGGAACACCACAGCGTAATGGTGTGTCCGAACGTCGTAATCCTACTTTATTAGATATGGTGCGAACTATGATGTCTCTTACTGATTTACCGCTATCGTTTTGGGGTTATGCTTTAGAGACGGCTGCATTCACTCTAAATAGGACACCATCGAAATCCGTTGAGACGACGCCTTTTGAACTATGGTTTGGTAAGAAACCAAAGTTGTCGTATCTTAAAGTTTGGGGTTGCGATGCTTATGTGAAGAAACTTCAACCTGATAAGCTCGAACCTAAATCGGAGAAATGTGTCTTCATAGGATACCCAAAGTAGACCGTGGGTACACCTTCTATCACAGATCCGAAGGCAAGATATTCGTTGCTAGGAATTGATCCTTTCTAGAGAAGGAGTTTCTCTCGAAAGATGTGAGTGGGAGGAAAGTAGAACTTGATGAGGTAACTGTACCTGCTCCTTTATTGGAAAGTAGATCATCGCAGAAATCAGTTTCTGCGACACCTACACCAAGTAGTGAGGAAGTTAATGATAATGATCATGAAACTTCAGATCAAGTTATTACTGAACTTCGTAGGTCAACTAGATCAAGATCCGCACCAGAGTGGTACGGTAATCCTGTTTTGGAGGTCATGTTACTAGACCATGGCGAACCTACGAACTATGAAGAAGCGGTGGTGAGCCCAGATTCCGCAAAATGGCTTGAAGCCATGAAATCTGAGATGGGATCCATGTATGAGAACAAAGTATGGACTTTGGTTGACTTGCCCGATGGTCGGAAAGCCATTGAAAATAAATGGATCTTCAAGAAGAAGACTGACGCTGATGGTAATGTTACTGTCTATAAAGCTCGACTTGTTGCGAAAGGTTTTCGACAAGTTCAAGGGATTGACTACGATGAGACCTTCTCACCCGTAGCGATGCTTAAGTCTGTCCGAATCATGTTAGCAATTGCCGCATTTTATGATTATGAAATTTGGCAAATGGATGTCAAAACTGCATTCCTGAATGGATTTCTGGAAGAAGAGTTGTATATGATGCAACCGGAAGGTTTTGTCGATCCAAAGGGAGCTAACAAAGTGTGCAAGCTCCAGCGATCCATTTATGGACTGGTGCAAGCCTCTCGGAGTTGGAATAAATGCTTTGATAGTGTGATCAAAGCATTTGGTTTTATACAGACTTTTGGAGAAGCCTGTATTTACAAGAAAGTGAGTGGGAGCTCGATAGCATTTCTGATATTATATGTGGATGACATATTACTGATTGGAAATGATATAGAATTTCTGGATAGCATAAAGGGATACTTGAATAAGAGTTTTTCAATGAAAGACCTCGGTGAAGCTGCATATATATTAGGCATTAAGATCTATAGAGATAGATCAAGACGCTTAATTGGACTTTCACAAAGCACATACCTTGACAAAGTTTTGAAGAAGTTCAAAATGGATCAAGCAAAGAAAGGGTTCTTGCCTGTACTACAAGGTGTGAGATTGAGTAAGACTCAATGCCCGACCACTGCAGAAGATAGAGAGAAGATGAAAGATGTTCCCTATGCTTCAGCCATAGGCTCTATCATGTATGCAATGCTGTGTACCAGACCTGATGTGTCCCTAGCTATAAGTTTAGCAGGGAGGTACCAAAGTAATCCAGGAGTGGATCACTGGACAGCGGTCAAGAACATCCTGAAATACCTGAAAAGGACTAAGGATATGTTTCTCGTATATGGAGGTGACAAAGAGCTCATCGTAAGGGGTTACGTTGATGCAAGCTTTGACACTGATCCGGACGATTCGAAATTGCAAACCGCATACGTATTTACATTGAACAGTGGAGCTGTCAGTTGGTGCAGTTCCAAGCAAAGTGTCGTGGCGGGATCTACGTGTGAAGCGGAATACATAGCTGCTTCGGAAGCAGCGAATGAAGGAGTCTGGATGAAGGAGTTCATATCCGATCTAGGTGTCATACCTAGTACATCGGGACCAATGAAAATCTTTTGTGATAATACTGGTGCAATTGCCTTAGCAAAGGAATCCAGATTTCACAAGAGAACCAAGCACATCAGAAGACGCTTCAATTCCATCCGGGATTTAGTCCAGGTGGGAGACATAGAAATTTGCAAGATACATACGGATGTGAATGTAGCAGACCCGTTGACTAAGCCTCTTCCACGAGCAAAACATGATCAGCACCAAGACTCCATGGGTGTAAGAATCATTACTATGTAATCTAGATTATTGACTCTAGTGCAAGTGGGAGACTGAAGGAAATATGCCCTAGAGGCAATAATAAAGTATTATATATTTCCTTATATCATGATAAATGTTTATTATTCATGCTAGAATTGTATTAACCAGAAACATAATACATGTGTGAATACATAGACAAACAGAGTGTCACTAGTATGCCTCTACTTGACTAACTCATTAATCAAAGATGGTTATGTTTCCTAGCCATAGACATGAGTTGTCATTTGATTAACGGGATCACCTCATTAGGAGAATGACGTGATTGACATGACCCATTACGTTAGCTTAGCACCCGATCGTTTAGTATGTTGCTATTGCTTTCTTCATGACTTATACATGTTCCTATGACTATGAGATTATGCAACTCCCGTTTACCGGAGGAACACTTTGTGTGCTACCAAACATCACAACGTAACTGGGTGATTATAAAGGTGCTCTACAGGTGTCTCCAAAGGTACTTGTTGGGTTGGCGTATTTCGAGATTAGGATTTGTCACTCCGATTGTCGGAGATGTATCTCTGGGCCCACTCGGTAATGGACATCACTATAAGCCTTGCAAGCATTGTGACTAATGAGTTAGTTGCGGGATGATGTATTACGGAACGAGTAAAGAGACTTGCCGGTAACGAGATTGAACTAGGTATCGAGATACCGACGATCGAATCTCGGGCAAGTAACATACCGATGACAAAGGGAACAACGTATGTTGTTATGCGGTCTGACCGATAAAGATCTTCGTAGAATATGTGGGAGCCAATATGGGCATCTAGGTCCCGCTATTGGTTATTGACCGAAGAGGCATCTCGGTCATGTCTACATAGTTCTCGAACCCAAAGGGTCCGCACGCTTAAAGTTACGATGATAGTTATATTATGAGTTTATGTGATTTGATGTACCGAAGGTTGTTCGGAGTCCCGGATGTGATCACGGACATTACGAGGAGTCTCAAAATGGTCGAGACGTAAAGATTGATATATTGGACGACTATATTCGGACACCAGAAGTGTTTCGGAGAAGTTTCGGATTAAACCGGAGTGCCGGAGGGTTACCGGAACCCCCCGGGGAAGTATTGGGCCTTGGTGGGCCTTGAGGGGAGAGAGAGGGCAGCAGCCAGGAGGTGGCGCGCCCCCTCCCAAGGGGAGTCCTAGTTGGACTAGGAGAGGGGGGCGCAGCCCCCTTTCCCTCTCCCTCTCCCTCTCTTTCCTTCCCCCTTCTTTCCAAGTAGGACTAGGAAAGGGGAGTCCTACTCCTACTAGGAGGAGGACTCCCCCTCTCTCCTTGGCGCGCCTAGGGCAGCCGGCCTCCCCCTTGCTCCTTTATATACGGGGGCAGGGGGCACCTAAGAACACACTTGATATACGATATTTTAGCCGTGTGCGGTGCCCCCCTCCACCAGATTACACCTCGATAATACCGTCGCGGAGCTTAGGCGAAGCCCTGCATCGGTGGAACATCATCATCGTCACCACGCCGTCGTGCTGACGAAACTCTCCCTCAACACTCGGCTGGATCGGAGTTCGAGGGACGTCATCGAGCTGAACGTGTGTAGAACTTGGAGGTGCCGTACATTCGGTACTTGATCGGTCGGATCGTGAAGACGTACGACTACATCAACCGCGTTGTGATAACGCTTCCGCTGTCGGTCTACGAGGGTACGTGGACAACACTCTCCCCTCTCGTTGCTATGCATCACCATGATCTTGCGTGTGCGTAGGAATTTTTTTGAAATTACTACGTTCCCCAACAGCAAGCGCAGGCGAGGAGTCCTAAGGCATTAGGCAAAGGTTTCCATATCGGTGCAACCAGACCAAGACCAGCAGGACGGCAGGACGGAGGTCACCGCGGAGCCCACGACGGCGTCACCACCAGAGCCTTTGGCAGGCGAAGACCACCTTTTGTTAGGATTGCTTATACTAGCTGTCTCCCTTCAAACTTGGCCATTGTGGGATCCCTTCCCGCCTAACATTTGGGAAGAGGACCAGGTCCTCTATAAATAGGACTAGCCACCACCGTAGTCTGGGACACCTGATCTTGGATTGGACTCATTCCACCAAGGCCAACTCACCAGCTCACCGAACTTTAGAACACCTCTCCTCAGGAGGCTGTTCTTACCTTGTACTGTTCATCCTCAGCCTACAAGGCAATCCACCACACCACACTGGAGTAGGGTATTACACCGCAACGGTGGCCCGAACCAGTATATACCCCCGTGTCTCTTGTTCTTTGGGTTCGTCGAGCTGGGCCTGGAGATCGTTGCGAGAGCGAGCTAGGGAGAGAGAGATCTTCGTGTGCACCCAAGTGTTCGAACCTCAAGGGTTTGCCGGAACCCGTAATCCGTCATTTGGCGCACCAGGTGGAGGTGCGCTGAATCCTTTCTTCCGTCAACTGACCCACTGACACCCCGTGGTTCTGATGTCTGGCGGCCCAAGGACCAACGCCGACCATTGGGTTGCTTGGCCCGTCAGGACGGCATCGTTCGCCCAAGGAGACCTCAACTCCGCACTCCAGGCAGCCCACACACCGCCGAACGCCACAGGAAGCGGGCAGCGCGGACCGACGCCTTCCACCCTCACACCACGGTGCGCGCGGGCCGCCGCAATATCCTCAAGCTATGCAGCGGTGACAGCGCCACACACTCGACAGGAACAAGCGAACATGCGAGCCGCGCTCATAGTGGCGCGGGAGCTACTGCGGTGCGGCTGGCGGAGAGCAGCCGCGACGCATTGCTGGAGCGCGTCGCCGAGCTGTTCGACGCTGCATCTAGGGGTACGCCGCCTTTCTGCTCCTTACCTACATCTCAAGTTGTGGCCAGATCGCACGGTGGGTCTCGTCTCACCTGCGTGCTCCCAGGCGCACCAGGAGGGTTCATCAGCGTCAGCACGGCCGACGGTGCCGAACATCCGGCCACGCCTGTGCTTCCCCCGGGTGGCGCAGGTACGGGCGTTGCCCCGCGCGGCCATAATGGGGCGCCACCCTATAACCACCAGGGGGACGCGCTGGGCCCAGCGGCGCTGGGTCCGGCGGCGCTGGGCGCAGGGCGCCTCGGCGGGGGTTCCGGAGCGGCGGCTCCGGAAGCCTATGTGCCCCACATGGTGGATCAGGAGTACACACCAGAGGATGACCCCTACTCGTTTCTCGAGCCGGGCTGGGAAGAAGAGATGCTGGAAGTTGTGGCCTTCCATGAGCCACCCAGGAGCCTCGCCGACCCCGCCGACGAGAACAACCGTAGGGTACCATTGATATCTCAGGAGGAGGCTTACGCTAACCATGGGTCGCAGGTGGACCAGGCCATAGCGGCGGACGGCGACCCCAGCGCGGCAGCCCCGCTCCAACCAGCGGTAGCACACTGGGGGATGCACGGGTGGGGTCCGGAGCTAGGCCCTCCCCCGTGTCAGACAGAGCAAGGCATCACCTGGAGGTAGGTCCTCTACCGGGGAGGCGCCGGCGAGCCCTCCCCCCGGTAGAGGGCCCGTGGTCACCGAGGGCGCCGCTAGCTTCCCGTTGCCCCTTGGCACTGTCCTAGTTTCCGGATGCCCCAACGGTAGTCGAGGGTGGCGCAGGGCGGGGACCTCGTCTGGCGATATGAAGCAAGGCTCACGCCTGTGAAGGTCTCCGCCCGTGACACTCTCACGTAATAATGAGCGGGGTTGTACACGCCCCGGAGTCTCCGGAGAGCCTCCCTCGGGCCTCGGGGGCTCCCGCCCATGTCCAAGTGGAAGCACCATGCTCCGCACTGGCCGTCGACACTATCCCCCAATGACTATGCTTACAGCCAGTGAAAGTACTTAGCTCCGCGCTGGTGGGAAGACAAGAAGACTAGTTAGGTGCCGGACGCGGCCATTTTCCTTCTACCCCTTTTCTGTAGCTCGATTTGCCGCCTTTTGGATTTGAACTTGAAGTCGCATTTTTGTGGGCAAGTGTGGGGGGTGTCTTTTCTCGTTCGTGTCGATTTTCTGAGTTTTCTGGTTCCGTGCCTTACTTCGAGGCCCGCGCCTGCTACCCCTTCCCCTACGAGCACCTCGCGACGCGCACATCCTGCCACGATCTGGCGCTCGCTTCTCGCGAGGCCCTCACGGGCGGACTAGCAGGCTCCTCAGAAGCCCAAAACCTCGTGAGCCCGCGAAGGGCTCCCCTCGAGAGAAATGCACATCGGCGACTACAAGACCAGTTCGAGGCCTGCGTGGACTGAGGTTAGTTACAACGGCAAGCCCGTGGAAGAGCTTGTGAGCTCGCAAAAGCGTGTTTCAAGTCTGGCTTGAGGAATAAAATAGTAGTCTGATTACACGAGGGGTTCCTGTCGGCGTCCTGGGAATGGGGGTCCCCAGACTTGCCTGCCTACGGCCCACGGCGTGGCTCCTCCAGCAGACCTGTACGGCCTATCTTCATCAGCGAAACCTCAAGACACTCGCGAGGGGCCAAGCCTCGCGAGGCGGAGGACGCAAGACCTCCTCGGGGGCGGCCTCACTAGGCTGGCTCGCGAGGAGCGGAGAGATCAAGGCAAGGGCCACCTCGCGAGGTTCCTGTGAAGCAAGCCATGACGACCAAGGCCAGACGGGCGCTAGGTGGGTGCCAGAGCATGCAGCATACTCGTTTCCTCTTTGGTGCTAAAGAGGCAAGCGCAGGCGAGGAGTCCTGAGGCATCAGGTAAAGGTTTCCATATCAGTGCAACGATACCAAGACCAGCAGGACGCCAGGACAGAGGTCACCGTGGAGCCCAAGCAGGCAAAGACCACCTTTAGTCAGGATAACTTGTACTAGTTGTCTCCCTTCAAATTTGGCTGTTGTTGGATCCCTTCCCGCCTACATTTGGGAAGAGGACCAGGGCCACTATAAATAGGACTAGCCACCACAGTAGGAGGCAACGGATCTTGGGCCATTCAGATCATCCTCAACCACACAAGCTCACCGAGCTCAAGGACACCTCTCCTCAGGAGGCTGTTCTTCCCTTGTACTTGTTCATCCTCAGCCCAAGAGACAATCCACCACACCACACTGGAGTAGGGTATTACACCACATCGGTGGCCCGAACCAGTATAAACCTTGTGTCCCTTGTTCTGCGAGTTCGACGCGCTAAGCTTTGAGATTGCGGTGAGTGCGTGAGCTAGAGGGGGAGAGATCTTCGTGCGCACCCCAGTGTTCGAACCTCAAGGGTTTTGCCGGAACCCCCAATCCAACATTTGGCGTGCCATGTAGGGGTGCGCTGAAGCTTTCCTTCTGCTGATCCGCGTTTGACCGTCCCACTGCATCTATGGCAGACGCGCGTCGAGCCCGCGCCGAGCGCCAGGCCGCCCTCGCCGCCCGCGCCACTCAGACGGCCCCTGTCGGCGGGCCTCCCCGTCGTTCTCCGTCGCCGGCCGCCAACGCCGCCACCGGCCCGGCGGGAAACGAGCAGCAAGCGTCCTCGCTGCACCCCTCCGTCCGGCGGGACGGCCGCACCGCCACTCCGTCGCTAACCCCAGCCGGCTCCTCGTCTCACGCTCGTCGCGCGCCCACGGACGCACAGGCTGCGCTGCTCATGGCACGCGAGCTCCTGCACTACCGACCGGTCGACGACCTCTACGAGGACTGGCTGGACCGCATCGCCGAGCTCGTCAGCAATGCTGGGGGCTCCCCCACGCCGTCCCTCTCGCTGCCCCGCCCCCCGCCAACTGCGGGCGACGTAGCTCACGGAGCACCTCCACCGCCTCCGCATCAAGACGGTGCCCTGGCGCCAAGGCGCGCGGCCCCTCGGCGCGAATCACCGTGCCGGGCGCCCGCGCGAGAAGAAGGAAGCTGCCAAGAGGTTCCTCGGCCGCAGGAAAACGCTCCCGCGCTCCCAGCGCCACCGCGACAAGACTGCGTGCCGCCTGCGATGGCAGCGCGCGGACATGAGGGGCGGGCTCCGCATCAGCAAAGGGCCCCGGTGGCCACAGCAGGCTGCCGCGCCTTCACTCCGGAGCTGCGTAGCGTCGTCTGGCCGGGCAAGTTCAAGCCAGACCTGCCTCCTCGCTACGACGGCACCTCCGACCTGGCGGAGTTCTTGTAGCTCTACGAGCTGAGCATCGAGGCGGCCAGCGGCGACGAGAAAGTCATGGCGAACTGGTTCCCCATGGCACTCAAGGATGGTGCTCGCTCGTGGCTCCTGAACCTGCCCCCGGGCTCGATCTCCTCCTGGGATGAGATGCGTGACCGCTTCGTCGCCAACTTCCAGGGCACTCGCGACCGCCCGCCAGCCGCGGGCGACCTACGCCGCATCAAGCAACAGCCAGGAGAGACCCTGCAGAAGTACATCCAGTGCTTCAACAGCGTTCGTCTCAAGATCCCCAAGGTGACGGATGAGGCCATCATTTCCGCATTTTCCGACGGTGTCCGCGACGTCAAGATGAAGGAGGAGCTCGCCATCCATGAGGAGTTGTGCACGGCTCTGGAGCTGTTCAACATGGCAACCAAGTGCGCAAGAGCTGAGGAAGGGCGCCTTTCCCACCTCGAGCTCCCTGCTACTGACCCAGAGGAGAAGAAAGCCAAGGCCAAAGACGTGACACGTAAGGGGGTGGACGTGCTCGCAGCGGAGCCTGACACGAAGCGCGGCTGGGACCATCCCGAGTCGTCCAAGAGCAGCCGACCGTTCTGCGCTTCCACAACGTACACAGCCACAACACCAATGACTGTCAAGAGCTCAGAGCCATTCGAGATGGACGCTTCGGTCGACGCCGCGAGCGCAACGACCGGGGTTATGGTCGAGGAGGAGGATGAGGCAGAGGACGCTAGGATGATCGCGGCCCCCGCCAAGAGTGACACAACCAGCCTCGTGAGGACCGCTAGCAGGACCAGCCTCGTGAGGGCGCCTGGAGGGATCAGCCTCGCGAGGACCGCCCTCAGGGCAATGCTGGTCTCCCCCCATTGCCGCCACCGCCAAGAAGGAACGACGACCACCATCAGGACGAGGGGCTAGGGGCTTCCAGGAGCCGCGCGCTATCGCCTGCATCTTGGGCAGAGCTCAGGCCCCAGCATCCCAGCGCATCTTCAAGCAGTTCTCTCGCGAGGTGAATGCAGCCCTTCCCAGGCTCGAGGCCATGCGCCCGCTCAGGTGGTCCAAGTGCGCCATCACCTTCAGCTCGGCGGACCAACTCAAGTGCGCGGCGACAGCAAGTGCCCTCCTGATGCTGTGCTCGCCCGTCATCAACAACGTCCAAGTCACCAAGACCCTCATCGACGGTGGCACAAGGCTTAATGTCTTGTCCATCGAGACATTCGACAGCCTCCAAGTGCCATACGATTAGCTACAGCCTACTAAGCCCTTCTCAGGAGTGACCGACGGCTCCACCACCCTGATAGGGAAGGTCCGCCTCCCTGTCACCTTCGGCCAGCGCGACAACTACCGCACAGAGCTCATCGACTTCGACGTCGCCCACATCCGTTTGTCGTACAACGCCATCCTCGGGTATCCTGCATTAGCCAAGTTCATGGCAGTGACCCACCATGGCTACAACGTCCTCAAGATGCCCGGAAGCAGCGGAATCATCACAGTCCCCTGTGAAGAAAGAGATGCGGTGTGCTCCCTTGAGCGCGCTTTCCAAGCCGCAGCAATCGAAGACCCTGACAGCAAGGGCGCGCAGTACCCTCCTGAGGCCATCCCCAAGAAGAAGAAGTAGCTACTCCGCACAGGGCCCTAGGGGGGCGGCGTCTCTAGCGGCACCACCTCAGGATCAGCGCCCGTGGCTGGGGCGCCTCCCTCCCTCGCATAGGAAGGTGCGCCTAGCGCCCTCCTTGGGCAGGGCTCGGGGGCTCTCTTCTGGAGGGCCTCAGACCTAGCCAACATCACGAGGGAAGCGCTCGGGCACCACGTGGAGGCGTGCTTTGCGGCACGTTTCCCTCAAGGGGACAACGGCGCGAGGAGCGCCTGGCGCTCAGGATTTCATCGCCAAGACCACTCAGGAGCTACAGGATGCAAGAGCCATGCGCGGTGACCGCTGCCCACCTGGCGCAGCTCCCCATCCAGGCGAGGATGGCGGGCTGCGCGTCTCCATCGACATCCCAGGGCTCAACAGGGCCGCATCTCAGGAGCGCTTCTGGCCTTCACGCGTTGGGCGGTGTGAGGGTCCACCCCACAGCTATGTCTGCATGCCGTTTGGCCTGCCGAGCATGACAGCCGCCTTCCAGCGCAACCTACGGAGCATCCTGGCGACCCAGGAGGCCAGGCATCACGCGGTCCTGGCAGAGATGGAGACGGTCCTCAAGGAACCGCCTGAGCCCCCAGAGCCTCCCGAGGCTTAGGGCCCTGATGGCTCATGAGGGGCGACCCCTTCGCCACGCATCTTCAGCTACCCCGACATCCCTTCGACAATGGAACCAGGTGACATTTTCCAAGTTTATTTAGCTGGGAGCGCCCCCCGGGCTGCATCATTCCTAGGCCGCATGGGCCTGTCCCCGGTGGCATGTATCTTTTTGCATCTTTAGCTTACCCTACTGGGGGCGCCCCTCGGGCTGCATCATCCCCAAGCCGCTCGGGTCCATCCCGGTGGCATGTATCGTTCTTGCATCTATCTAAGCTAGTTCACTTCCCATGCATGAGTTATTTATGGTCACCCCTTGCTTGATTATCACCCACCACGGGAGCCGCACGCCGATCGTCTTTCTTCAGGATCCTTCGCATAAGAAGGCTAGGCACGGCGCATGTGCTCGGGTTACGTCCCTGCAGCGTCGATAAACCCAACGGCCGAGCTCTGTCTGGCGGGTCGGCCCCGTTCACGTCACCTCCTGGGGTCGTTGGTGCTTGGCCTTCTCATGCGATAGCCTCAGAAGATTCATTCGGCGCAGGTTGCCTGACCATCTCGCAGGACCACCATAGTCAACAAGAACCAAGACCAGGCGCAACCCACCTTGAGGTAGGGCCTTGTGAGTCCCGCGCTGGCTCACGAGTGCCAAGACACACATCGTCCAGCCCTGCCGTGCAAGCCACGTGTCAGGGCGGGGCTGTACACGCCCCGGGGGCTCCACTCAGAGGGAGCCCTCACCCACGCACCATTGGAAGCACCATGCTCCGCGTTGGCAGTCGACACAGCCGAGGAGAGGTTATGCATGTGCAAGTGCGGAAGCACTATGCTCCGCGTTGGTGATAAACAACTGAGGGCAGCCCCATGGCCGTATCAATCTCAGGGAGCCTCCGAGCTCAGTGTCTGGCCCCATCGCAACACCTTCCCTCGGGAGAGTCACGCGAGGGGGCTGGGCACAGGGGCTGCGCGAGGGTCACGCCCAAGCGTACGCCACCCCGCTAGGTCCCTCGGGCCTAGTCGTTGCGCGCCCTCCCGAGCAGAGCCTCGGCGAGGGAAAAGGTATGAAGGTCGTTTGAGCGTCAAGGGGGACTCCTGAGCATCACGACTCAGGGGCCTAACTGGCCACGTAGCCCCTCGCCCCTTGGTCTCGTCCTGGTGATCCGGACGACCCAACGGCGCCTGAGGTATGCGTGGGGCCGGGCCCTGCCGACGTAGAACGCTAGGCCTACTCCTGCATCTCCTTTCTATCAGTTGTTTGCGCATCAAGGGGGACTCCTGAGCATCGCAACTCAGGGGCCTAACTGGCCACGTAGCCCCTCGCCCCTTGGTCTCGTCCTAGCGATCCGGATGACCCAACGGCGGCTGAGGTATGCGCGGGGTCAGGCCCTGCCGACGTAGAACATGAAGCAAATGGGAAGGAAATCGCAAAATCTCAAACAAATATTACAAGACATATTGTTCTCCCAGTACCAAACGCAATTTTAAATGCCTCCACGAGGCATGGTACATATCGCAGAAGCTAAACAGGAAAGGAGCCGCCAGCAAGTCATCTCGACATCCCCGGACACCGCCGTCACCTGCAAGGGATGCTTCTTCCACAGCAGCGTTGCCCTCACCTGCACCGCCCGCCGGAGTTGCAGGTTCAGCAGCACCGCCAGTTGAGGGCGCGGGATCGAAGGCGCGGAACCTCTTCAACAAAGCCTCCACCTGGCCCTTCACGGCTTCGGCAGCAGCTGTTCAGCGCTCGTCATCCACATGCTCCAGTAGCTCATCGTGGTTGGTGGCAGGATCGTGAAGATGGAGGTGGCTGAAGACGCGCGCTAGCACGGCCGAGGAAAGAGTGCGGGCTTCTCCTTCCACCAAGGGGCCGATACCGCCCACGACTTCCTCAAGCGCCGCGACCAGATGAGGAAGCAGCTGGGTGGGCCCTCGTCGTCTGTAGCCAGCGTTTTCTCCAAGCCCTTCTCGTAGAGTGCACGCAACGCCACGCAGGACCTCTCCTCGGGGGACTTGAAGGCCGCACGGTCTTCAGCCAGGACCCTCGCCTTGGCTTCCAGCTCGGTCTTCTCTGCCTCCACCTTCTGCTCCAGCTTTTCCAGTCGACTGCGCTCCGTAGCCTGTGCCTTCGCCAACTGCTCTAGCTCGGCGTCACAACCCCTGACGGTGTCCTCCCGGGCCTTCATCTTATCCTCTTCCGCCTTGCGGCCTCGAGCATCGTCCGCACGCTCACCGCGCACGGTCTTCAGCTCGGCCTCTAGCAACCGGCAGCGATCTTGGGCGGACCCGGCATCCTTCAGCGCCACCTCGCGGGCAGCCATAGCTTGGGCGACGGCCTGCTTGTCCTTCTCGGAGTCCGCCCAGCCTGGCTCAGCGCCGCCCGGGCGGACACATAGGAGTGAAGCCAGCTAGAGATCAGGTACAGGCGCCCAGCCACCAGGCGACGGTCGGTGCCTTGAAGATCCTCCCGCAGCAGGGTCAGCGCAGAAAGAGCACGCTCCAGGATGTCAGGGGAGGCGGAAGGATCCAGGGTCAGCAGTGCGGCGGGAGAAGGAGGAGGCAACGTCGTCACCATGGCCTGGGAGGCTGGGGGCTCCTGAGCTTTGGGGACCCCAGCAACCAAGCCGGACGCCGGCACCTCCGGAGCCAGCGGGGCTACGGGGGCTACCTCCTCCGGAGGACGCTACCCCAAGTCTCGTGAGGACGGTCGGGCCGGGGAAGTGCGAGCACCGTCACTGCCCTTCCCTGCGGAGGAGAGTGCGGCCCCCGCAGGCGATTTGGTCCCGAGCAGTACCACCTCTTCCTCCTTCCTCTTCTTCACCGCGGGCGTCGGCCTATTGAGAAACAGAGAAGCGCCAAGAATCAGCAACAGAACCAAGAACAAGGCAGGACGAGGATACTTATTAGTCCACCGCGGCGTAGTCCCTCCGCTTCCTGAGCTTGAAACCTGAGAGCCTCGTAGCCTGAGGCGCGGGCGCGAGAGCTCCAGGCGCAGAAGAGGGGGCAGCAGATACGCCGGAAGCAGCTCCAGGCAGTGTCAGAACATGGGCGTCGTCTCTGGAGATCAGCGCCGAACTTCCCCTTGTCGGAACCTCGACCGGTGACCTCCTCCGGGGACCGACCTTGGACCTCGAGGAGCCCCCTGTCGTATGCAGCTCCCCCTTCCCAAGGGGACATCGGCCTTGTCATCATCATCAGGCAGGGTGCGGAGGATGTCGGCCTTGCGCAAAGGGGAGGTCTCCCCCGCCCCTTCGCAGGTCGCCTCCGAGTCGCGCTCCTCCTCCTCCTCCTCTTCTTCCTCCTCTTCCTCCTTGCTAGACTTGCCGGAAGACACGTCCACCGGAGTCGTCGCCACCGGGACGTTTGACAGCGCAGGCGGCACAAGCGGTGGAACAAGGGGACGAAGGTGTCCGGTGGGTACCCTTGGTCGTCCCCAACCAAGGAACGTTGGGCCGAGTGCAACTCCTCGACAGAAAGGGCCTCCGGGCGCAGGCAGAGGTCGTCCCATTCGTCTCCAGGCTTTCACAAGGGGCGCGGGAGCGCCTGAAGGGGAGCTACGCGCTGCGCCATGAATTCTTTGACGATCATGGCCCCCGTCAGCTTCGCCGCCCTTGAGTCACCGGGCCTCAGGTCGGCGGTCATCCTCTCCAGCACATGCGCCGCCCGAGAGTCGGTGAGCTTCGTGCAAAGCCACCCCTCTTGGGACACAGGTATCTCCATCGGCAGCAGCAACCGGGGGTGGGAGCACTTGGCGTCCATCAAGACCCACTTGCTCCTGAAGCCCTCGGCCTTCTTCCCAGCCTTCGAGATGGCATTGGTCTTGTTGGCCGCGACAAAGCCAACGCACCCAGAGCAGTGGCCCTCCTTGATCCGGAGGAAGAAGAAGTGGCGCAGCAGGGCCACGGACGATATCACTACAACATACGCCTCACAGTAAAAGGCGAAGATCGACAGGAGGAGAATGGAGTTGGGATGAAGATGGAGATCATGGATCTTGTAGTGACTGAGGACGGAGTAGAAGAAGTCGGAGAAAGGGGGACCAACCCAGCGACGATGCTGCTCATGAAGAAGGGGTAGAAAGTGTTGCCTGGGGCCTCCGGCTCGGCGGAGCCAACCCGGAGCGCGGTCTTCTCTTCTCATCACCCTCCGCGGTCATCAAGAGCATGGCTGCAAGGTTTTCTACGAAACGCTCGGCGCATCAAGCGTCGGCTCGTACCATGACGATGAGGGAGCGGCCCGAGCTTTCTTGGGTGCCATTGGCGGTAGGCTTGAAGGAGGATCTTGGCGGATCTGGAGCCTCTGGAAGCAAGGAGCGAGAAATGGGATCTGGAGCAAGACGAAGGAAAGCAATGATGGCAAATGCAGCCCGCGCCAGTCTTTTGTCAGTCGGGCAGTTGTCGAGGCAGCGTGGGGAAGCGGAGACGCCCACGTCCCATCAATCGCCACACGTCAACTGAGGCTGCAGGCTGTTGGGGCCCGCGGCGCTCCGCACTTGCCCCTCAGCTTCGCCTCGAAGCCAAGTCCGAGCACGCCTTGGGCCCAGTGGCTACTATCGGCGTACTAGGAACGGGGGTCCCCAGACTTGCCTGCCTACGGCCCACGGCGTGGCTCCTCCAGTGGCCCTGTACGACCCATCTTCATCAGTGAACCCTCAAGACCCTCGCGAGGGGCCAAGCCTCGCGAGGCGGACGACGCAAGACCTCCTCGGGGGCCGCCTCACTAGGCTGGCTCGCGAGGAGTAGAGAGATCAAGGCAAGGGGCACCTCGCGAGGTTCCTGTGACGCAAGCCATGACAACCAAGGCCAGGCGGGCGCTAGAACACGCAGCATACTCATTTCCTCTTTGATGCTAAAGAGGCAAGCGCAGACGAGGAGTCCCGAGGCATCAGGCAAAGGTTTCCATATCGGTGCAATGAGACCAAGACCAGCAGGACGGCAGGACAGAGGTCACCGTGGAGCCCAAGACGGCGTCACCACCAGAGCCTTTGGCAGGCGAAGACCACCTTTAGTCAGGATAACTTGTACTAGTTGTCTCCCTTCAAATTTGGCCGTTGTTGGATCCCTTCCCGCCCACATTAGGGAATAGGGCCAGGGCCACTATAAATAGGACTAGCCACCACAGTAGGAGGCAACGGATCTTGGGGCATTCAGATAATCCTCAACCACACAAGCTCACCGAGCTCAAGGACACCTCTCCTCAGGAGGTTGTTCTTCCCTTGTACCTGTTCATCCTCAGCCCAAGAGGCAATCCACCACACTGCTACCTCTTGAGCATGCGTTGCTTTTCCCTTGAAGAGGAAAGGGTGATGCAGCAAAGTAGCGTAAGTATTTCCCTCAGTTTTTGAGAACCAAGGTATCAATCCAGTAGGAGGCCACACGCAAGTCCCTCGTACCTACACAAACAAATAAGAACCTTGCAACCAACGCGATAAATGGGTTGTCAATCCCTTCACGGCCACTTGCAAAAGTGAGATCTGATAGAGATTACAAGATAATAGTTTTGGTATTTTTATTATAAAGATTGAAAGTAAAGATTGCAAAGTAAAAATAGATTGGAAACTTATATGATGGAAAATAGACTCGGGGGCCATAGGTTTCACTAGTGGCTTCTCTCAAGATAGCATAAGTATTACGGTGGGTGAACAAATTACTGTCGAGAAATTGATAGAAAAGTGCATAGTTATGAGAATATCTAGGCATGATCATGTATATAGGCATCACGTCCGTGACAAGTAGACCGACTCCTACCTCCATCTACTACTATTACTCCACACATCGACCGCTATCCAGCATGCATCTAGATTATTAAGTTCATAAGAATATAGTAACGCATTAGGTAAGATGACATGTTGTAGAGGGATAAACTTGAGCAATATGATATAAACCCCATATTTTTATCCTCGATGGCAACAATACAATACGTGTCGTTTCCCCTACTGTCACTGGGATCGAGCAACGCAAGATTGAACCCAAAGCTAAGCACTTCTCCCATTGCAAGAAAGATCAATCTAGTAGGCAAAACCAAACTGATAATTCGAAGAGACCTGCAAAGGTAACCAATCATACAAAAAAGAATTCAGAGAAGATTCAAATATTGTTCATAGATAATCTTGATCATAAACCCACAATTCATCGGATCTCGACAAACACACCGCAAAAAGTGTTACATCGAATAGATCTCCAAGAAGATCGAGGAGAACTTTGTATTGGGATCCAAAGAGAGAGAAGAAGCCATCTAGCTAATAACTATGGACCCGAAGGTCTGTGGTAAACTACTCACACATCGTCAGAGAGGCTATGGTGTTGATGTAGAAGCCCTCCATGATCGATTCCCCCTCCGACGAAGCGCCGGAAAAGGCCCCAAGATGGGATCTCACGGGTACAAAAGGTTGCGGCGGTGGAAATAGGGTTTCGTGGTGCTCCTCGGTGGTTTCGGGGTATGTAGGTATATATAGGAGGAAGAAGTAGGTCGGTGGAGCCACGAGGGGCCCACGAGGGTGGAGGGCGCGCCCCTGCCTCGTGGCCTCCTCGTTCGTTTCTTGACGCCCACTCCAAGTCCTCTGGATCACGTTTGTTCCAAAAATCACGCTCTCGAAGGTTTGATTCCATTTGGACTCAATTTGATATTCCTTTTCCGCGAAACACTGAAATAGGCAAAAAAACAGCAATTTGCACTCGGCCTTGGGTTAATAGGTTAGTCCCAAAAATAATATAAAAGTGTATAATAAAGCCCATTAAACATCCAAAACAGAATGTATATATATAATAGCATGGAGCCATCAAAAATTATATATATGTTGGAGTCGTATCAAGCATCCCCAAGCTTAGTTCCTGCTCGTCCTCGAGTAGGTAAATGATAAAAACAGAATTTTTGACGTGGAATGCTACTTAGCATATTCTTCAATGTAATTTTCTTTATTGTGGCATGAATGTTCAGATCCGAAAGATTCAAGATAAAAGTTTAATATTGACATAAAATAATAATACTTCAAGCATACTAACTAAGCAATTATGTCTTCTCAAAATAACATGGCCAAAGAAAGTTCATCCCTAAAAAATCATATAGTTTGGTCATGCTCCATTTTCGTCACACAAAAATGCTCTCATCCTGCACAACCCCGATGACAAGCCAAGCAATTGTTTCATAATTTAGTAATCTCAAACTTTTTCAACTTTCACGCAATACATGAGCGTGAGCCATGGATATAGCACTATGGGTGGAATAGAATATAATGATGGGGGTAGTGTGGAGAAGACAAAAAAAGGAGAAAGTCTCACATTGACACGGCTAATCAACAGGCTAGGGAGATGCCCATCAATTGATGTCAATGCAAGGAGTAGGGATTGCCATGCAACGGATGCACTAGAGCTATAAATGTATGAAAGCTCAACAAAAGAAACTAAGTGGGTGTGCATCCAACTTGCTTGCTCATGAAGACCTAGGGCATTTGAGGAAGCCCATTGTTGGAATATACAAGCCAAGTTCTATAATGAAAAATTCCCACTAGTATATGAAAGTGACAAAACGAGAGACTCTCTATCATAAAGATCATGGTGCTACTTTGAAGCACAAATGTGGAAAAAGGATAGTAGCATTGCCCCTTTTTATTTCACTTTTTTTGGGCCTTTTCTTTTTTTATTTGGCCTTTCTTTCTTTCTTTTTTTGGGACAATGCTCTATTAATGATGATCATCACACTTCTATTTATTTACAACTCAATGCTTACAACTCGATACTTAGAACAAGATATAACTCTATATGAATGCCTCCGGCGGTGTACCGGGATGGGCAATGAATCAAGAGTGACATGTATGAAAGAATATGCATGGTGGATTTGCCACAAATATGATGTCAACTACATGATCATGCAAGGCAATATGACAATGATGGAGCGTGTCATAAAAAACGGAATGGTGGAAAGTTGCATGGAAATATATCTCGGAATGGCTACGGAAATGCCATAATAGGTAGGTATGGTGGCTGTTTTAAGGAAGATATAAGGAGGTTTATGTGTGATAGAGCGTATCATATCACGGGGGTTGGATGCACTGGCGAAGTTTGCACCAACTCTCAAGGTGAGAAAGGGCAATGCACGGTACCGAAGAGGCTAGCAATGATGGAAGGTTGAGAGTGCGTATAATCCATGGACTCAACATTAGTCATAAAGAACTCACATACTTATTGCAAAAATCACAAGTCATCAAAAACCAAGAACTACGCGCATGCTCCTAGGGGGATAGATTGGTAGGAAAAGACCATCGCTCGTCCCCGACCGCCACTCATAAGGAAGACAATCTAAGAACACCTCATGTTTCAAATTTGTTACACAACGTTTACCATACGTGCATGCTACGGGACTTGCAAACTTCAACACAAGTATTTCTCAAATTCACAACTACTCAACTAGCACAACTTTAATATCACTATCTCCATATCTCAAAATAATCATCAAGTATCAAACTTCTCCTAGTATTCAATGCACTTATATGGAAGTTTTTATTATATCCATCTTGGATGCCTATCATATTAGGACTAATTTTATAACCAAAGCAAATTACCATGCTGTTCTAAAGGACTCTCAAACTAATATAATTTAAGCATGAGAGATCAATAATTTCTATAAAATAAAACCACCACCGTGCTCTAAAAGATATAAGTGAAGCACTAGAGCAAAATTGTTTAGCTCAAAAGATATAAGTGAAGCATATAGAGTATTCTAATAAATTCCGATTAATGTGTGTCCCAAAAGGTGTGTACAACAATGATTATTGTGGTGAACTAAAAAGCAAAGACTCAAATCATACAAGACGCTCCAAGCAAAACACATATCATGTGGTGAATAAAAATATAGCTCCAAGTAAAGTTACCGATGGACGAAGACAAAAGAGGGGATGCCTTCCGGGGCATCCCCAAGCTTAGGCTTTTTGGTTGTCCTTGGATTTTACCTTGGGGTGCCTTGGGCATCCCCAAGCTTAGGCTCTTGCCACTCCTTGTTCCATAATCCATCAAATCTTTACCCAAAACTTTAAAACTTCACAACACAAAACATAACAGAAAATCTCGTGTACACCACTTCAAGGTACTGTAATGAACTCATTCTTTATTTATATTGGTGTTAAACCTACTGTATTCCAACTTCTCTATGATTCATAAACTCCATTACTATCCATAGATTCATCAAAATAAGCAAACAACACACGAAAAACAGAATATGTCAAAAACAGAACAGTCTGTAGTAATCTGTATCAAACGCATACTTCTGGAACTCCAAAAATTCTAAAATAAATTGATGGACGTGAGGAATTTATATATTAATCATCTTCAAAAAGAATCAACTAAATAGCACTCTCCAGTAAAACGTTGTAGCTAATCTCGTGAGCTCTAAAGTTTCTGTTTTTTACAGAAAGATCAAAAAGACTTCACCCAAGTCTTCCCAAAGGTTCTACTTGGCACAAACACTAACTAAACATAAAACCACATCTAAACAGAAGCTAGATGGATTATTTATTACTAAGCAGAACCAAAAATCAAGAAACTAAAATAAAATTGGGTTGCCTCCCAACAAGCGCTATCTTTTAACGCCCCTAGCTAGGCATAAAGGCAAGGATAGATCTAGGTATTGCCATCTTTGGTGGGCAATCCATAAGTGGCTCTCGTAATAGATTCATAAGGTAATTTAATTTTCTTTCTAGGAAAGTGTTCCATGCCTTTCCTTAACGGAAATTGGAATCTAATATTCCCTTCTTTCATATCAATAATTGCACCAATCATTCTAAGGAAAGGTCTACCAAGAATAATATGACATGAAGGATTGCAATCTATATCAAGGACAATGAAATCTACGGGCACATAATTCCTATTTGCAACAATAAGAACATCATTAATTCTTCCCATAGGTTTCTTAATGGTGGAACCCGCAAGGTGCAAGTTTAAAGAACAATCATCAAATTCACGGAAACCCAACATATCACACAAAGTTTTTGGAATCGTGGAAACACTAGCACCCAAATCACACAAAGCATAGCATTCATGATCTTTAATTTTAATTTTAATAGTAGGTTCCCACTCATCATAAAGTTTTCTAGGGATAGAAACTTCCAATTCAATCTTTTCTTCATAAGATTGCATTAAAGCATCAACGATATGTTTGGTAAAAGCTTTATTTTGACTATAAGCATGCGGAGAATTTAACATGGATTGCAACAAGGAAATACAATCTATTAAAGAACAATTATCATAATTAAATTACTTGAAATAAAAAATAGTGGGCTCATTGCTATCTAAAGTTTTGACCTCTTCAATCCCACTTTTAACAATTTTTGCATCAAGATCTAAAAACTCCGAATCATTGGGACGCCTTTTAACTAAAGTTGACTCATCTCCGGTCCAATCATTATCAAGATTCATATTGCAAAACAAAGATTTAATAGGAGACACGTCAATTACTTTTAGATCTTCATCCTTATTATCACGAAAACTAGAAGAACACGCTTTTACAAAGCAATCTTTCTTAGCACGCATCCTAGCGGTTCTTTCTTTGCACTCATCAATGGAAGTTCTCATATATTTGAGAGACTCATTGATATCATGCTTAGGTGGAATAGATCTAAGTTTTAAAGAATCAACATCAAGAGAAATTTTATCCACATTCCTAGCCAACTCATCAATCTTAGGCAATTTTTCTTCAAGCAAAGCATTGAAATTCTTTTGAGAAATCATAAATTCTTTAACACTAATCTCAAAATCAGAGGGAATCTTATTAAAATTTCCATAAGAGTTGTTGTAGGAATTACCATAATTATTAGAGAAATTACTAGGATACGGCCTAGGATTAAAGTTTCCTCTATAAGCGTTGTTACCAAAATTGTTCCTACCAACAAAATTCACATCCATAGATTCATTATTATTCTCAATCAAAGTAGACAAAGGCATATCATTGGGATCAGAATAAACACTCTTATTAGCAAAAAAATTCATAAGTTCATCCATCTTTCCACTCAAAACATTAATCTCTTCAATTGCATGCACCTATTTACTAGTAGATCTTTCAGTGTGCCATTGAGAATAATTAACCATAATATTATCTAGGAGTTTAGTAGCTTCTCCTAAAGTGATTTCCATAAAAGTGCCTCCCGCGGCCGAATCTAAAAGATTTCTAGAAGCAAAATTCAATCCGGCATAAAATTTTTGAATAATCATCCATAAGTTCAAACCATGTGTAGGGAAATTACGTATCATTAATTTCATTCTCTCCCAAGCTTGTGCAACATGTTCATGATCAAGTTGCTTAAAATTCAAAATATCGTTTCTAAGAGAGATGATCTTAGCGGGAGGAAAATACTTAGAGATAAAAGCATCTTTGCACTTATTCCAAGAATCAATACTATTTTTAAACAAAGACAAAAACCAAGTTTTAGCACGATCTCTAAGCGAAAAAGGAAATAGCTTTAATTTAACAATATCATTGTCCACATCTTTCTTCTTTTGCATATCACACAAATCAACAAAGCTATTTAGATGGGTAGAGGCATCTTCACTAGGAAGGCCGGCGAATTGATCTTTCATGACAAGATTCAACAAAGCAGCATTAATTTCACAAGATTCAGCCTCGGTAAGAGGAGCAGTCGGAGTGCTAAGAAAATCATTGTTCTTGGTATTGGTAAAGTCACACAATTTGGTATTATCTTGAGCCATGGTGACAAGCAAGCAATCCAACACACAAGCAAACAAGAAGCAAGAGAAAAAGAGGCGAACGGGAAGAGAGGGCAAATAAAACGGCAAAGGTGAAGTGGGGGAGAGGAAAACGAGAGGCAAATGGCAAATAATGTAATATGAGGGATAAGAGTTTGTGATGGGTACTTGGTATGTCTTGACTTGTGTGTAGACTCCCCGGCAACGGCGCTAGAAATCCTTCTTGCTACCTCTTGAGCATTCGTTGTTTTCCCTTGAAGAGGAAAGGGTGATGCAGCAAAGTAGCGTAAGTATTTCCCTCAGTTTTTGAGAACCAAGGTATCAATCCAGTAGGAAGCCACACGCAAGTCCCTCGTACCTACACAAACAAATAAGAACCTTACAACCAACGCGATGAAGGGGTTGTCAATCCCTTCACGGCCACTTGCAAAAGTGAGATCTGATAGAGATGATAAGATAATATTTTAGGTATTTTTATGATAAAGATTGAAAGTAAAGATTGCAAAGTAAAAATAGATTGGAAACTTATATGATGGAAAATAGACCCGGGGGCCATAGGTTTCACTAGTGGCTTCTCTCAAGATAGCATAAGTATTACGGTGGGTGAACAAATTACTGTCGAGCAATTGATAGAAAAGTGCATAGTTATGAGAATATCTAGGCATGATCATGTATATAGGCATCACGTCCGTGACAAGTAGACCGACTCCTACCTGCATCTACTACTATTACTCCACACATCGACCGCTATCTAGCATGCATCTAGAGTATTAAGTTCATAAGAACAGAGTAACACATTAGGTAAGATGACATGATGTAGAGGGATAAACTCAAGCAATATGATATAAAGCCCATCTTTTTATCCTCGATGGCAACAATACAATACGTGTTGTTTCCCCTACTATCACTGGGATCGAGCAACGCAAGATTGAACCCAAAGCTAAGCACTTCTCCCTACGTGTTGTATACTTACTTGTTGTATTCTAAGTGTTATCATGCTGTTAATCACAGAATCGTGTCATTCTTGTTTTGCTTGCCATTTGCAAACCGTGCATCCGTTTCCGGTGATCTTTATATTGATTTCGACCGAAATCATCTCATCGTTCCAGTGGCATGCTTGGTTTGCCAAGTTACTGCCTTTTTCATTCGTTTTCTTCTAGAGCACGCATATGCATCGCATACCACATCTCGCATATCATGCATGTTTTGCATCATGTTGTTTGTGCATTTCCCATGATTGATTGTGGTTCCGTTGCTTTTGTTCTTGTTTTGGGTAGTGCCGGGAGACGAGTTCGTGAATGAGGAACCTGTTGAGTACGCTTACGAGGATCAAGTTTTCGACAACTCTAAGAACCTTGCAGGCAAGATGACCATACCCTCGAAATCATTTCTATCTTTGCTTTGCTAGTTGTTCGCTCTATTCTGCTATGCTGCGCTACCTGCTACTTGCTATATCATGCCTCCCATATTACCATGCCAAGCCTCTAACCATCCTTTCCTATGCCATGTTCATTTGAGTCCACCTTGATGACCAAATCTCTGGTGCAAGAGTGCTATAAGCTGTTAACTGCTGTTACTTATCAGAACTTGAGGATTTGTTATTTTTGTTGCATTTGATGTGTGCATCTTATGGGCATGAGCTCTACAGGTGTTTTGATCTATGCCATGCTATCTTTATAGAGGTGTATGACATGTATTTGTGTGATCTATGTGGTGACTAGCACAAGCATGCAAACTAGGCTTCGTGATGTTTCTGATTTCAGGGACAGTATTTTTCTCTCAAGTCTGTTTCTGCTGTTATTTTGTTGCCATGTATCCATATGGCTACAGTGAGATCCATGCTTCTTTTGGGCATGTTCAGTAAGGATGTTTTGTAGATATAGTTGTGCTTTATCCATCCATGCCCTTGTTTGTAATTATGGAGTGCCATAGCATGTCTTAATCTTGCTCTACTTTTGCTATAAAATATTCCTGGCAGATTGTTAACATGATATTCAATTTTGCCAAGGTTGTTGTAGTTGATCCATACATGCTATGAACTTGCTATTGCCATGGATAACTTCATAAACATGCTATCTTGCTGTAGGTATGCTTGTTTTGTCATGCATTGCTTTGTGATGAGTGAATCAAGCTCACCAAGATGCCTTCATAATACTGTTTCTGCCATGCTCTGTTTTCTGCTAAGTCTGAAGCCTGTTAACGAAACTTGCTATGTTTACATGGTTGCCATCATATCTTCTGTTCCTTTATGGCTCATGGACAGTAAGGGACTTTTGTTTTATGCATTTAGTAAATTCATTCCGTGCCTTATTTTGGTATGTTAAGTTCCTGTAGCATGTGTTTTGCTTGCTCTGAACATTGCTACCTGATGCTGTTTCAGCCATGTCCAGTATTTTCACCAAGTCTGTGAACCTGATATCTTTTGCACTTTTGCCATGCTTGTTTGAACCTGTTGTGGTGTGATCTAGCCGTAGCTCAGTGTTCATCTTTTGTCAAGCATCTCCTGTATATTACTGCCATATGCTTTGTTGCTATGTTGGGGTGCTGTAGCATAGTTACTTGTTGTATTCTAAGTGTTGTCATGCTGTTAATCGCAGAATCGTGTCATTCTTGTTTTGCTTGCCATTTGCAAACCGTGCATCCGTTTCCGGTGATCTTTATATTGATTTCGACCGAAATCATCTCATCGTTCCAGTGGCATGCTTGGTTTGCCAAGTTACTGCCTTGTTCATTCGTTTTCTTCCGGAGCACGCATATGCATCGCATACCACATCTCGCATATCATGCATGTTCTGCATCATGTTGTTTGTGCATTTCCCGTGATTGATTGTGGTTCCGTTGCTTTTGTTCTTGTTTTGGGTAGAGCCGGGAGACGAGTTCGTGAATGAGGAACCTGTTGAGTACGCTTACGAGGATCAAGCTTTCGACAACTCTGAGAACCTTGCAGGCAAGATGACCATACCCTCGAAATCATTTCTATCTTTGCTTTGCTAGTTGTTCGCTCTATTCTGCTATGCTGCGCTACCTGCTACTTGCTATATCATGCCTCCCATATTACCATGCCAAGCCTCTAACCATCCTTTCCTAGCAAACCGTTGTTTGGCTAAGTTACCGCTTTTGCTCAGCCCTTCTTATAGCGTTGCTAGTTGCAGGTGAAGTTGAAGTTGGTTCCATGTTGGAACATGGATATTTTGGAATATCACAATATCTCTTATTTAATTAATGCATCTATATATTTGGTAAAGGTTGGAAGGCTCGGCCTTATGCCTGGTGTTTTGTTCCACTCTTGCCGCCCTAGTTTCCGTCATACCGGTATTATGTTCCTTGAGTTTGTGTTCCTTACGCGGTTGGGTGATTTATGGGACCCCCTTGACAGTTCGCCTTGAATAAAACTCCCCCAGCAAGGCCCAACCTTGGTTTTACCATTTGCCACCTAAGCCTTTTTTCCCTTGGGTTTTCGCGAGCCCGAGCGTCATCTTTATTTAACCCCCCCCCCCCCACCCCCGGGCCAGTGCTCCTTCGAGTGTTGGTCCGAACCGAGCAGCCTACGGGGCCACCTCGGGGAAACTCGAGGTCTGGTTTTACTCGTCGCTTGACTTATCCGGTGTGCCCTGAGAACGAGATATGTGCAGCTCCTATCGGGATTTGTCGGTGCATCGGGCGGCTTTGCTGGTCTTGTTTTACCATTGTCGAAATGTCTTGTAAACCGGGATTCCGAGACTGATCGGGTCTTCTCAGGAGAAGGTTTATCCTTCGTTGACCGTGAGAGCTTATGATGGGCTAAGTTGGGACACCCCTGCAGGGTATTATCTTTCGAAAGCCATGCCCGCGGTCATGAGGCAGATGGGAATTTGTTAATGTCCGGTTGTAGAGAACTTGACACTTGACTTAATTAAAATACATCAACCGTGTGTGTAGCCATGATGGTCTCTTCTCGGCGGAGTCCGGGAAGTGAACACGGTTTCGGGTTATGCATGAACGTAAGTAGTTTCAGGATCACTTCTTGATCATTTTTAGCTTCGCGACCGTTGCGTTGCTTCTCTTCTCGCTCTCATTTACGTACATTAGCCACCATATATGCTTAGTGCCTGCTACAGCTCCACCTCATTACACCATCCTTTCCTATAAGCTTAAATAGTCCTGATCTCGCGGGTGTGAGATTGATTAGTCCTCGTGACTCACAGATTCTACCAAAACAGTTGCAGGTGCCGATGATGCCAGTGCAGATGACGCAACAGAGCTCAAGTGGGAGTTCGACGAGGAACGTGGTCGTTACTATGTTTCTTTTCCTGATGATTAGTAGTGGAGCCCAGTTGGGACGATCGGGGATCTAGCATTTGGGGTTATCTTATTTTCATTTGGATTTGACCATAGTCGGTCTATGTGTGGATTTTGGATGATGTATGAATTATATTTATGTATTGTGTGAAGTGGCGATTGTAAGCCAACTCTCGTTATCCCATTCTTGTTCATTACATGGGATTGTGTGAAGATAACCCTTCTTGCGACAATACCACAATGCGGTTATGCCTCTAAGTCGTGCCTCGACACGTGGGAGATATAGCCGCATCATGGGCGTTACAGAAGAGCTGGCACCTGAAGCCTCATGCGGTCCCCGTAGCCGGAGAAGGTCCACATCGGCCGGGAGTGGCGCTGAAGCGGAGCAATAAGACACCGGATGAACTCCTTCACCACCATAGGCGCCGTCACCCCGAGGCCCTTCAGCCTGGCCAGCCGGTGCCAGACATGGGCGAGCCGCCGGTCAGTGAGCTTCGCGTGCCCCCAGCCGAAGCTTGGGGCAACCGGAGTCTACGAGGGTAGCAGCAGGGGGCTGCGCATGCCAACATCCACAAACACCCACCGCTTCTGAAAATCCCCGACGACTGGCGAGAGCCCGAAATCGATCCCGAGCCGGCCGGCACCGCAACAGCCTGAAGGGATACACACCCAGAGCGCTGGAGAGCATCTGTCAGATGCAGCGAGAAGAAGTGGCGAAGCAAGGCCACGGAAGGAGCAATGCCCACCATGGCTTCGCAGACGAAGGCGAAGACAGCAAAGAGGATGATGGATTGGGGATCGAGGTGCAGTGCATCGATCTGATAATGCGAGAGCACCACATTGAAGAAGTCGGAGAAGGGAGGGATTAGACCAGCCTAGAGGGCATGAAGATGGATGGGGACCTCGGTGGCCGTCCTGTCGATTGCAGCGCGGGAAGCAGGCCAAGCCACCGTCGCGCCCCACTCATTGGAATAGGCGGCGAGCGCTGGGTGCACCTTGTCCATGTCTTCCTGGTTAAGCACCACCGACCGCTCGATGGCAGGCTCGAAGACCGGCAGCATGGGGGCCGAGGTACGGGACTCCTTCCCCTTCTTCTTCCGGCTTGGTTCCATGGCGGCGGGGAGAGTTGGTGTCAGATCGGACCGTGGGAAGGGATCCGCTGTCTTCGGGAAGACGAGGGAGCTACGGAGCGCATTGCCTACAATGGAGGTGGAGCTATGTAGACGATAGTGGCTGCCTAGCCAGGCGGAAATCGAGGCTGCGTGGGGAAGTGGAGGCGCCCACGTCCCATCAACCGCCACGCGTCAATCAAGGCCGCAGGCTGTTGGGGCCCGTGGCGCTCTGCACTTGCCCTTTGGCTTCGCCTTGAAGCCAAGTCCGAGCGCGCCTTGGGCCCGGGGGCTACTGTCTGTGTCCTGGGAACGGGGGTCCCTAGACTTGCCTGCCTGTGGCCCAAGACGTGGCTCCATCAATGGTCTGGTACGGCCCATCTTCATCAGCAACCACTCAAGACCCTCACGAGGGGCCAAGCCTCGCGAGGCGGACGACACCAAGACCTCCTCGGTGGCATCCTCACTAGGTTCGCTCGTGAGGTGCGTAGATGTCTATGCAAGGGGCACCTCGTGAGGTGCGCGTGACGTGAGCCATGACGATCAAGGCCAGGCGGGCGCCAGCATGCGCGGAGTACCAGTTGCCTCTTTGGTGCTAATGGGGCAAGCGCAGGTGAGGAGTCCCGAGGCATCAGGCAAAGGTTTCCATATTGGTGCAACGAGACCAAGACCAGCAGGACGGCAGGACGGAGGTCACCGCGGAGCCCACGGCGGCGTCACCACCAGAGCCTTTGGTAGGCGAAGACCACCTTTTGTCAGAATAGCTTGTACTAGTTGTCTCCCTTCAAACTTGGCCATTGTGGGATCCCTTCCCGCCTAACATTTGGGAAGAGGACCAAGGTCTCTATAAATAGGACTAGACACCACCGTAGTCAGGGACACCTGATCTTGGATTGGACTCATTCCACCAAGGCCAACTCACCAGCTCACCGAGCTTTAGAACACCTCTCCTTAGGAGGCTATTCTTACCTTGTATTGTTCATCCTCAGCCTACGAGGCAATCCACCACACCACACTGGAGTAGGGTATTACACCGCAACGGTGGCCCGAACCAGTATAAACCCTCGTGTCTCTTGTTCTTTGGGTTCGTCGAGCTAGGCCTTGAGATCGTTGCGAGAGCGAGCTAGGGAGAGAGAGATCTTCGTGCACACACCAGTGTTCGAACCTCAAGGGTTTGCCGGAACCCATAATCCAATAGATGTGGTGAACCCCATCCGAGATGGTGTCTATATTGTATCTAGTGGTTCTGGACTCTGCGGCGGCTAGATGAATATTTCATCGACTCCCCTAGGGTTTCTGGAATATTGGGGTATTTATAGAGCAAAGAGGCGGTCCGGGGGCACCCGAGGTGGGCACAACCCGCCAGGGCGTGCCTGGTGGGTTGCCCCCTCCTCGGGACTCCCCCCAGGTGCAAGCAGGGCCCAACTTCTTCCATTTGGTCCATAAAAAATCGTAGTGAACTTTCGTTGCATTTGGACTCCATCTGGTTTTGATTTTCTGCGATGTAAAAAACATTGAAAAACAGCAACTGGCACTTGGCACTATGTCAATAGGTTAGTACCAAAAAATTATATAAAATGATTATAAAACATCCAAGATTGATAATAAAACAACATGGAACAATCAAGAATTATAGATACGTTGGAGACGTATAAAGGTGTCGTACGTTCGGTGCTTGATCGGTCAGAATGAGAAGAAGTTCGACTACATCAACCGCGTTGTCAAACGCTTCCGCTTTTGGTCTATGAGGGTACGTGGACACACTCTCCCCCTCTGGTTGCTATGCATCTCCTAGATACATCTTTCATGAGCGTAGGAATTTTTTTGAAATTGCATGCTACGTTTCCCAACACCGCCACCATGGAGGCCAAGGACCAGAGGGGAAACCTCCTCCCATCTAGGGGGGGTCAAGGAAGAAGAAGAAGGAGGGGGTTGTCTCCCCCTCTCTCCTGGTGGCGCCGGAACACCGTCGCGGCCATCATCGTGATGGCGATCTACACCAAAAACTTCGCCGCTGTCATCACCAACTCTCTCCCCTTCTATGCAGCAGTGTAACACCTCTTCTCCCCGTTGTAATCTCTACTTAAACATGGTGCTCACCGCTATATATTATTTCCCAAAGATGTATGGCTATCCTATGATGTTTGTGTGGATCCGTTTTATCCTATGGGTTGATTGATGATCGTGATTGGTTTGAGTTGTATGTTTTATTATTGGTGTTGTCCTATGGTGCTCTCCGTGTCGCGCAAGCGTGAGGGATCCCCGTTGTAGGGTTTGCAATATATTCATGACTTGCTTATAGTGGGTGGCGTGAGTGATAGAAGCACAGACCTGAGTAAGTAGGTTGTTTGCGAATGGGAGTAAAGATGACTTGATACCTTATAATGCTATGGTTGGGTTTTACCTTAATGATCTTTAGTAGTTGCGGATACTTGCTATAGTTCCAATCATAAGTGCATATGATCCAAGTAGACAAAGTATGTTATCTTATGCCTCTCCGTCATATAAAAATTACAATAAGTATTACCGGTCTAGTTATCGATTGCCTAGGGACAAATAACTTTCTTGTGACAAAAGGCTCTCTACTAAAACTGACTTAGTTGTTTCTTCATCTAAACAGCCCCTAACTTTTATTTACGTGTTCTTTATTAGCTTGCAAACCTATCCCTTTACACCTACAAAGTACTTCTAGTTTCATACTTGTTCTAGGTAAAGCGAATGGTAAGCGTGCGTAGAGTTGTATCCATGGTCGATAGAATTTGAGGTAATATTTGTTCTACCTTTAGCTCCTTGTTGGGTTCGACACTCTTACTTATCGAGAAAGGCTACAATTGATGCCCTATAATTGTGGGTTATCACCTTCATGCATATCAACCGAAGTCTCCCAAATTTCCTTTGCATTCTCAAGGCGGCTGATTTTGTTGAATTCCTTGGGGTGCAATCCATTGGAGAGAGTATCATAAGCTTGAGCATTGTATTGCAACATCTTCAATTCTTCCGCGGTCGCTTCATGATCCGGTTCTCTTACATCCTCAAAGAATTCATCTTGCAAGCCAATATGAACAACAACCCAAATGGTGGGGTTATGACCAAGAATATGCATTTTCATCTTATGCTCCCAACTAGCAAAACTTGTACCATCAAGCTAAGGACCTCTACGGTGATAGTTACCCTCACTAGACTCCATACTCTCCTAGGTTGTGAAACCAAGGATATGATCACCAAAGCAATGGAAATCAAGGCTTATGAAAATCAAACTCTGATACCACTTGTAGGATTGAAAGTATGTCCAGAGGGGGGATTAGACTACTTGACAAAATAAAAATATTTCCTTTTCCCAGTTTTAGTTGTGGGCAGATTTTTAGCAATTATGAAAATTCAAGCAATCAACCTACACATGCAATTCTAAGAGTATAGCAGCAGAATGTAAAACATTATGTATGAAGGCAAAGGGAACGGTTTGGAGAAGGCAAACACAATGGAGACATGGATTTTTGGCGTGGTTCAAATAGGTGTGCTATTTTACATCCACATTGATGGAGACTGCAATCCACGAAGGGTAACAGCTGCGCGAGTCCATGGAGGGCTGCACCCACGAAGGGTCCACGAAGAAGCAACCTTGTCTATGCCACCATGGCTATCACCCACGAAGGACTTGCCTCACTCATGTACATCTTCACGAAGTAGGCGATCTCCTTGCCCTTACAAACTTCTTGGTTCAACTCCACATCATGTCGGAGGCTCCCAAGTGACACCTAACCAATCTAGGAGACACCACTCTCCAAAAGGTAATAGACAGTGTGTTGATGATGAACTCCTTGCTCTTGTGCTTCAAATGATAGTCTCCCCAACACTCAACTCTCTCTCATAGATTTGGCCATGGTGGAAGAAGGATTTGAGTGAAAAGCAACTTGGGGGAGGCTAGAAATCAAGGTTGAAATGGTAGGATGGAAACTCTTGCTCTCAACACATGAGTAGGTGGTTCTCTCTCAGAAAATGAATGGTGGAAGTGTAGGCACGTTCTGATGGCTCTCCTCAATGAGGAAGAAGGGGTGGAGGGGTATATATAGCATCCACACAAAATCCAACCATTACACACTTTTGACCCATCTCGGTGGCACCGATCAGAAAACTCAGTGGCACCGATCTGTGTAAAAGTATGAATGTTAGGAATCTCGATGGGACCGACAGGAACAATTCGGTGGGACCGATGTGCTAGGGCTTAGGGCAAACCTCATCTCGATGGCGCCGATTGCATCATGGTGGGACCGAAATGAAGCAACAAGGCAACAGAGAATCAGTCAAGCCATCTTGGTGAGACCACTTGCAACATCTCAGTGGGACCAAAATGATTGCAACAAGCAACAGAGAGCTGGCAAGGCCATCTCAGTGGGACCGACATCCATATCGATTGAACCGAATTGTTAGGGTTTTGACAGTGGCTAAGTCCAGATGAACTCGGTGGTTCCGGGTAGAAAATATCGGTGTGGCCGAGTTGGAAATTAGGGTTTGGACATATTTGGGTAGAGAAAGTGGCTGAGGATTTTGGAGCAATACCACTAAGCACTTGAGCAAATAGATCATTAAGCAACACCTCATCCCCTTTGAAAGGGCATGTAGCCCCTAAGTGTGGTTTTGGTAATTAATGACAATCACTATGGACTAATGTTTTCATTGAGATATATTTGAAGGGATTGTCCAGAAATGGTGCGTCAAGGATATTAGATGGAATCAAGGATAAAGTCCATCTATATGAAGATATGTTTGCTCTAGGTGTTGGCATTAATTGACAAATTCCTATGGAGCATCAGGTGCATTGAATCCTATATGAATAAATGTTCCATAGTGATGCATGAAGCATGTTGGATTTTGTCGGCATTCTGGGATGGGGGTCCCTAGACTTGCCTGCCTGCGGCCCATCTTCATCAACAAGGCATCCAAGACCCTCGCGAGGGGCCAAGCCTCGCGAGGCAGACGACGCAAGACCTCCTCAGGAGTGGCCAAGTCAGGCAGGCTCACGAGGAGTGGAGATATCAAGGCGGGGAAACTCACGAGGCTCTCGTGACGTGAGCCATGACGATCGGCGCCAGGCGGGCGCCAGCTCGTGCAGCATCCTTGTTTCCTCTTTGGTGCTAAGGAGGCTAGCGCAGGCGAAGAGTATCGAGGCATCAGGCAAAGGTTGCCATATCGGTGCAACGAGACCAAGACCAGAAGGACGGCAAGACGGAGGTCATCATGGAGCCCAAGACGGCGTCACCAGGAGAGCCTTTTGCAGGCGAAGACCACTTTTGTCAGGATAGCTTGTACTAGTTGTCCCCCTTCAAATTTTCCCGCCGTTGTTGGCTCCCTTCCCGCTCAATATTTGGGGAGAGGACCAGGGCCTATATAAGTAGAGCTAGCCACCACAGTAGGGGGATGGAGTAATTCATCCAGCTCTCACCCGCCAAGTTCACCAAGCACAAGAACACCTCAACCTCAGGAGGCTGTTCTTCCCTCTGTACTGTTCATCATCGGCCCAAGAGGCAATCCACCACCACCACACTGGAGTAGGGTATTACACCACAACGGTGGCCCGAACCAGTATAAATCTTGTGTCTTTCAGTGTTGCGAGTTCGTCCGCGAGATCTTAGCGAGCTAGGGCATGGATCGGTAGGAGGGAAAGACTTCGCGCGCACCCCAGTGTTCGAACCTTAAGGGTTTGCCAGAACCCCACATCCGACATTTGGCGCGCCAGGTAGGGGTGCGCCGTAGCTTCCCTTCCATCAGTTCGTCGCTCCGTCGTCTCCATGGCGGACGCTCGCCGTGCTCGAGCTGAGCGTCGGGCTGCCCTCACAGCCCGCGTTGCTCAGACGGCTCCCGTCGGCGGGCCACCTCGTCGTTCTCCGTCTCCCGCCGCCAACGCTGCCACCGGCCCGGCGGGGAACGAGCAGCAGGCGTCCTCGCTGCAGCCTTCGGTACGGCAGGACGGCCGCACCGCCACTCCATCGCTGACCCCGGCCGGTTCTTCGTCTCACGCACGCCGCGCTCCCATGGAGGCGCGGGCCGCACTCCTCGCCGCAAACGGACTCCTGCGCTACCGCCCAGTCAACGACCTCTATGAGGAGTGGCTCGACCGCGTCGCCGAGCTCGTCCGCGCCGCAGGGGGCTCTCCGGCGCCGTCCCTCTCAATACCTCACCCTCAGCTAGCCACGGGCGACGAGGCCCATGGCGCGCCTCCACCACCTCTGCCCCAAGACGGTGCCTTGGCACCAAGGCGCGCGGCCCCACGGCGTGATCCGCCACGCCCGGTGCCCGCGCGCGAAGAGAGAAGCTGCCAAGAAATCCCACGACCGCGAGAATCTGCACCCGCGGGCGTCCCGCGCCGCCTCGTTAAGACCGCCGCACGGACCTCATCAAGACGAAGCTCCACCTCCGAAGCGGGCCCCGACAACCACGGCCGGCTGCCGCGCCTTCACCCCCGAGTTGCGCAGCTTCGCCTGGCCAGGCAAGTTCAAGCCGGATCTGCCTCCTCGCTACGACGGCACCGCCGACCCCGCGGAGTTCCTGCAGCTCTACGAGCTGAGCATCGAAGCAGCCAACGGCGAACTGGTTTCCCATGGCTCTCAAGGATGGAGCCCGCTCCTGGCTCCTGAACCTGCAGCACGGCTCGATCTCCTCCTGGGACGAGATGCGTGACCGCTTCGTCGCCAACTTCTAGGGCACTCGCGACCACCCTCCGGCCGCGGGTGACCTGCGCCGCATCAAGCAACAACCAGGAGAGACCCTCCAGAAGTACATCCAGCACTTCAACAACACCCGCCTCAAGAACCCCAAGGTCACGGATGAGGCCATCATCTCTGCGTTCTCAGACGGCGTCCATGACGTCAAGATGAAGGAAGAGCTCGCTATCCACGAGGAGTTGTGCACATCTCAGGAGCTGTTCAACCTGGCGACCAAGTGCGCAAGAGCCGAGGAGGTCCGCCTCTCCCTCCTCGAGCTGCCAGCTGCAGGAGCGGAGGAGAAGAAGGCCAAGGCCAAGGACGTGAAGCGCAAGGAAGCAGTAGTGCTAGCAGCGGAGCCCGACACCAAGCGGGGCAGAGATCAGCCCGAGTCATCCAAGAACAGCCGACCGTTCTGCGCCTTCCACAACACCAGCGACTGTCAAGAGCTCAGAGCCATACGAGAAGGATGCTTCGGTCGACGCCCCGAGCGCAGCGACCGGGGCTACGGCCGTGGAGGAGGACGTGGAGGCGGACGCTGGGACGACCGTGGCCCGCGCCAGGAGTGGCGCGACAGGCCTCGTGAGGACAGCTACCTCTTGAGCACTGCGTTGGTTTTCCCTTGAACAGGGAAGGGTGATGCAGCAAAGTAGCATAAGTATTTCCCTCCGTTTTTTAGAACCAAGGTATCAATCCAGTAGGAGGCTACACACGAGTCCCTCGCACCTACACAAACAAATAAATCCTCGCAACCAACGTGATAAGGGGTTGTCAATCCCTACACGGTCACTTACGAGAGTCAGATCAGATAGATATGATAAGATAATATTTTTGGTATTTTTATGATAAAGATGCAAAGTAAAGAAAGTAAAATAAAAATGGTGCCAGAAATAGCTTGTTGTCGGGAGATTAATATGATGGAAAATATACCCGGGGGCCATAGGTTTCACTAGTGGCTTCTCTCAAGAGCATAAGTATTTACGGTGGGTGAACAAATTATTGTTGAGCAATTGACAGAATTGAGCATAGTTATGAGAATATCTAGGTATGATCATGTATATAGGCATCACGTCCAAGACAAGTAGACCGACTCCTGCCTGCATCTACTACTATTACTCCACACATCGACCGCTATCCAGCATGCATCTAGAGTATTAAGTTCATAAGAACAGAGTAACGCTTTAAGCAAGATGACATGATGTAGAGGGATAAACTCATGCAATATGATATAAACCCCATCTTGTTATCCTCGATGGCAACAATACAATACGTGCCTTGCTGCCCCTACTGTCACTGGGAAAGGACACCGCAAGATTGAACCCAAAGCTAATCACTTCTCCCATTGCAAGAAAGATCAATCTAGTAGGCCAAACCAAACTGATAATTCGAAGAGACTTGCAAAGATAACCAATCATACATAAAAGAATTCAGAAGATTCAAATATTGTTCATAGATAAACTTGATCATAAACCCACAATTCATCGGTCTCAACAAACACACCGCAAAAGAAGATTACATCGAATAGATCTCCACAAGAAAGGGGGAGAACATTGTATTGAGATCCAAAAAGAGAGAGGAAGCCATCTAGCTAATAACTATGGACCCGAAGGTCTGAGGTAAACTACTCACACTTCATCGGAGAGGCTATGGTGTTGATGTAGAAGCCCTCCGTGATCGATGCCCCCTCCGGCGGAGCTCCGGAACAGGCCCCAAGATGGGATCCCACGGGTACAGAAGGTTGCGGCGGTGGAATTAGGTTTTTTGCTCCGTATCTGGTAGTTTGGGGGTACGTAGGTATATATAGGAGGAAGGAGTACGTCGGTGGAGCAACGTGGGGCCCACGAGGGTGGAGGGCGCGCCCAGGGGGGTAGGCGCGCCCCCCTACCTCGTGGCTTCCTGGTAGCTTTCTTGACGTAGGGTCCAAGTCCTCTGGATCACGTTCGTTCTGAAAATCACGTTCCCGAAGGTTTCATTCCGTTTGGACTTCGTTTGATATTCTTTTTCTGCGAAACTTTGAAATAGGCAAAAAATAGCAATTCTGGGCTGGGCCTCCAGTTAATAGGTTAGTCCCAAAAATAATATATAAGTGTATAATAAAGCCCAATAATGTCCAAAACAGAAGATAATATAGCATGGAGCAATCAAAAATTATAGATACGTTGGAGACGTATCAAGCATCCCCAAGCTTAATTCATGCTCGTCCTCGAGTAGGTAAATGATAAAAACAAAATTTTTGATGTGGAATGCTACTTGGCATAATTTCAATGTAATTCTTCTTAATTGTGGTATGAATATTCAGATCTGAAAGATTCAAGATAAAAGTTCAATATTGACACAAAAATAATAATACTTCAAGCATACTAACTAAGCAATTATGTCCTCACAAAATAAAATGGCCAAAGAAAGCTCATCCCTACAAAATCATATAGTTTAGTCATGCTCCATTTTCGTCACACAAGAATGCTCTCATCATGCACAACCCCGATGACAAGCCAAGCAATTGTTTCATACTTTAGTAATCTCAAACTTTTTCAACCTTCACGCAATACATGAGCGTGAGCCATGGACATAGCACTATGGGTGGAATAGAATATGATGATGGGGGTTATGTGGAGAAGACAAAAAGGGAGAAAGTCTCACATCAACGAGGCTAATCAATGAGCTATGGAGATGTCCACCGATTGATGCTAATGCAAGGAGTAGGGATTGCCATGCAACGGATGCACTAGAGCTATAAATATATGAAAGCTCAACAAAAGAAACTAAGTGGGTGTGCATCCAACTTGCTTGCTCACGAAGACCTAGGGCACTTGAGGAGGCCCATTGTTGGAATATACAAGCCAAGTTCTATAATGAAAAATTCCCACTAGTATATGAAAGTGACAAAACAAGAGACTCTCTATTATGAAGATCATGGTGCTACTTTGAAGCACAAGTGTGGTAAAAGGATAGTAACAGTGTCCCTTCTCTCTTTTTCTCTCTTTTTTTTGGGCCTTCTCTTTTTTTATGGCGTTTCTCTTTTTTTATTCCTCACTTGGGACAATGCTCTAGAAAATGATGATCATCACACTTCTATTTACTTACAACTCAATGATTACAACTCGATACTAAACAAAGTATGACTCTATATGAATGCCTCCGGTGGTGTACCGGGATATGCAATGAACCAAGAGTGACATGTATGAAAGAATTATGAATGGTGGCTTTGCCACAAATACTATGTCAACTACATGATCATGCAAAGCAATATGACAATGATGAACGTGTCATGATAAACGGAATGGTGGAAAGTTGCATGGCAATATATCTCGGAATGGCTATGGAATGCCATAATAGGTAGGTATGGTGGCTGTTTTGAGGAAGATATAAGGAGGTTTATGTGTGAAAGAGTGTATCATATCACGGGGTTTGGATGCACCGGCGAAGTTTGCACCAACTCTCAATGTGAGAAAGGGCAATGCACGGTACCGAAGAGGCTAGCAATGGTGGAAAGGTGAGAGTGCGTATAATCCATGGACTCAACATTAGTCATAAAGAACTCACATACTTATTGCAAAAATCTACAAGTCATCAAAAACCAAGCACTACGCGCATGCTCCTAGGGGGATAGATTGGTAGGAAAAGACCATCGCTCATCCCCGACCGCCACTCATAAGGAGGACAATCAAAGAACACCTCATGTTTCAAATTTGTTACATAACGTTTACCATACGTGCATGCTACGGGACTTGCAAACTTCAACACAAGTATTTCTCAAATTCACAGCTACTCAACTAGCACAACTATAATATTACTACCTCCATGTCTCAAAACAATCATCAAGCATCAAACTTCTCTTAGTATTCAATGCACTTATAAGAAAGTTTTTACTAATCTTGAATACCTAGCATATTAGGATTATTTAAGAAAATTACCATGATATTTAAGACTCTCAAAATAATCTAAGTGAAGCATGAGAGATCAATAGTTTCTATAAAACAAATCCACCACCGTGCTCTAAAAGATATAAGTGAAGTACTAGAGCAAAAACTATATAACTCAAAAGATATAAGTGAAGCACATAGAGTATTCTAATAATTTCTGAATCATGTGTGTCTCTCTCAAAAGGTGTGTACAGAAAAGATGATTGTGGTAAACTAAAAAGCAAAGACTCAAATCATACAAGACGCTTCAAGCAAACACATATCATGTGGTGAATAAAAATATAGCTCCAAGTAAAGTTACCGATGGAAGTAGACGAAAGAGGGGATGCCTTCCGGGGCATCCCCAAGCTTTGGCTTTTAGGTGTCCTTATATTATCTTGGGGGTGCCATGGGCATCCCCAAGATTAGGCTCTTTCCACTCCTTGTTCCATAATCCATCAAATCTTTCACCCAAAACTTGAAAACTTCACAACACAAAACTCAGCAGAAAATCTCGTGAGCTCCGTTAGCGAAAGAAAACAAAAGACCACTTCAAGGTACTGTAATGAACTCATTATCTATTTATATTGGTGTTAAACCTACTGTATTCCAACTTCTCTATGGTTTATAAACTATTTTACTAGCCATAGATTCATCAAAATAAGCAAACAACACACGAAAAACAGAATCTGTCAAAAACAGAACAGTCTGTAGTAATCTGTAACTAACACAAACTTCTGGAACTCCAACAAATCAGCCAAAATAGGAAGTCCTAGACAATTTTTTTATTGATCAGCAGAAATTGGAATCAATATTTTATCACGTTCTGGTGATTTTTAACATTATTTTCGTGAACAGAAAGTTTCTGGAATGTTCTGCAAGATCAAATAACTATCATCCAAGAAGATCCTATAGGTTTAACTTGGAACAAACACTAATTAAAACATAAAAACACATCTAACCAGAGGCTAGAATAAATATTTATTCCAAAACAGAAGCAAAAAGCAAAAAACTAAAAATAAAATTGGGTTGCCTCCCAACAAGCGCTATCGTTTAACGCCCCTAGCTAGGCATAGAAGCAAGGATAGATCTAGGTATTGCCATCTTTGGTAGGCAATCCATAAGTGGCTCTCATTATAGATTCATATGGTAATTTTATTTTCTTCCTAGGGAAGTGTTCCATGCCTTTCTTTAATGGAAATTGGAATCTAATATTCGCTTCCTTCATATCAATGATTGCACCAATCGTTCTAAGGAAAGGTCTACCAAGAATAATAGGACATGAAGGATTGCAATCTATGTCAAGAACGATAAAATCTACGGGCACATAGTTCCTATTTGCAACAATAAGAACATCATTAATTCTTCCCATAGGTTTCTTAATAGTGGAATCCGCAAGGTGCAAGTTTAAAGAGCAATCAACAAAATCACGGAAACCTAGCAAATCAAACAAAGTTTTTGGAATCGTGGAAACACTAGCACCCAAATCACACAAAGCATAGCATTCATGATCTTTAATCTTAATTTTAATAGTAGGTTCCCACTCATCATAAAGTTTTCTAGGGATAGAAACTTCCAACTCAAGCTTTTCTTCATAAGATTGCATCAAAGCATCAACGATATGTTTAGTAAAGGCTTTATTTTGACTATAAGCATGAGGAGAATTTAGCACGGCTTGCAACAAGGAAATAAAATCTATCAAAGAGCAGCTATCATAATTAAATTCCTTGAAATCCAAAAATAGTGGGTTCATTAATATCTAATGTTTTGATCTCTTCAATCCCACTTTTATCAATTTTAGCATCAAGATCTAAAAACTCCGAATTTCTGGAACGCCTTCTAGGTAAAGGTGGATCATATTCAGTCCCATCATTATCAAGATTCATATTGCAAAACAAAGATTTAATAGGGGACACATCAATAACTTTTAGATCTTCATCTTTGTTTTCATAAAAATTAGAAGAACACGCTTTTATAAAGCAATCTTTCTTAGCACGCATCCTAGCGGTTCTTTCTTTGCACTCATCAATGGAAATTCTCATGGCTTTGAGAGACTCATCGATATCATGCTTAGGTGGAATAGATCTAAGTTTCAAAGAATCAACATCAAGAGAAATTCTATCAACGTTCCTAGCCAATTCATCAACTTTAAGCAATTTTTCTTCAAGCAAAGCATTGAAATTCTTTTGCGAATTCATAAATTCCTTAACACTAGTCTCAAATTCAGAGGGCATCTTATTAAAATTTCCATAAGAATTGTTGTAGGAATTACCATAATTATTAGAGGAATTACTAGGATAAGGCCTAGGATTAAAGTTTCCTCTATATGCGTTGTTACCAAAATTATTCCTACCAACAAAATTCACATCCATAGATTCATTATTATTCTCAATCAAAGTAGACAAAGGCATATCATTAGGATCAGAAGAAACACTCTTAGTAGCAAATAATTTCATAAGTTCATCCATCTTTCCACTCAAAACATTAATTTCTTCTATCGCATGCACTTTTTTATTAGTAGATCTTTCAGTGTGCCATTGAGAATAATTAACCATAATATTATCTAGGAGTTTATAGCTTCTCCTAAAGTGATTTCCATAAAAGTGCCTCCCGCGGCCGAATCTAAAAGATTTCTAGAAGCAAAATTCAATCCGGCATAAAAATTTGTATAATCATCCACAAATTCAAACCATGCGTGGGGCAATTACGTATCATTAATTTCATCCTCTCCCAAGCTTGTACAACATGTTCATGATCAAGTTGCTTAAAATTCATAATATCGTTTCTAAGAGAGATAATCTTAGCGGGAGGAAAATACTTAGAGATAAAAGCATCTTTGCACTTATTCCAAGAATCAATACTATTTTTAGGCAAAGACGAAAACCAAGCTTTAGCACGATCTCTAAGCGAAAAAGGAAATAGCTTCAATTTAACAATATCATTGTCAACATCTTTCTTCTTTTGCATATCACACAAATCAACGAAGCTATTTAGATAAGTAGCGGCATCTTCACTAGGAAGGCCGGCGAATTGATCTTGCATGACAAGATTCAACAAAGCAGCATTGATTTCACAAGATTCAGTATCGGTAAGAGGAGCAATCGGAGTGCTAAGGAAATCATTATTGTTGGTATTGGTAAAGTCACATAATTTGGTATTATCTTGAGCCATCGTGACAAACAAGCAATCCAACACACGAGCAAACAAGAAGCGAGCGAAAAAGAGGCGAACGAAAAAGAGAGGGATAATAAAATGGCAAAGGTGAAGTGGGGGAGAGGAAAACGGGAGGCAAATGGCAAATAATGTAATGCGGGAGATAAGGGTTTGTGATGGGTACTTGGTATGTTGACTTTTGCGTAGACCTCCCTGGCAACGACGCTAGAAATCCTTCTTGCTACCTCTTGAGCACTGTGTTGGTTTTCCCTTGAAGAGGAAAGGGTGATGCAGCAAAGTAGCGTAAGTATTTCCCTCAGTTTTTGAGAACCAAGGTATCAATCCAGTAGGAGGCTACACATGAGTCCCTCGCACCTACACAAACAAATAAATCCTCGCAACCAACGCGATAAGGGGTTGTCAATCCCTACACGGTCACTTACGAGAGTGAGATCTAATAGATATGATAAGATAATATTTTTGGTATTTTTATGATAAAGATGCAAAGTAAAGAAAGTAAAATAAAAACGGCGCCAGAAATAGCTTGTTGTCAGGAGATTAATATGACGGAAAATAGACGCGGGGGCCATAGGTTTCACTAGTGGCTTCTCTCAAGAGCATAAGTATTTACGGTGGGTGAACAAATTACTGTTGAGCAATTGATAGAATTGAGCATAGTTATGAGAATATCTAGGTATGATCATGTATATAGGCATCACGTCTGAGACAAGTAGACCGACTCCTGCCTGCATCTACTACTATTACTCCACACATCGACCGCTATCCAGCATGCATCTAGAGTATTAAGTTCATAAGAACAGAGTAACGCTTTAAGCAAGATGACATGATGTAGAGGGATAAACTCATGCAATTTGATATAAACCCCATCTTGTTATCCTCGATGGCAACAATATAATACGTGCCTTGCTGCCCCTACTATCACTGGGAAAGGACACCGCAAGATTGAACCCAAAGCTAAGCACTTCTCCCATTGCAAGAAAGATCAATCTAGTAGGCCAAACCAAACTGATAATTCGAAGAGACTTGCAAAGATAACCAATCATACATAAAAGAATTCAGAAGGTTCAAATATTGTTCATAGATAAACTTGATCATAAACCCACAATTCATCGATCTCAACAAACACACCGCAAAAGAAGATTACATCGAATAGATCTCCACAAGAGAGGGGGAGAACATTGTATTGAGATCCAAAAAGAGAGAGGAAGCCATATAGCTAATAACTATGGACCCGAAGGTCAGAGGTAAACTACTCACACTTCATCAGAGAGGCTATGGTGTTGATGTACAAGCCCTCCGTGATCGATGCCCCCTCTGGCGGAGCTCCAGAACAGGCCCCAAGATGGGATCTCATGGGTACAGAAGGTTGCGGTGGTGGAATTAGGTTTTTGGCTCCGTATCTGGTAGTTTGGGGGTACATAGGTATATATAGGAGGAAGGAGTACGTCGGTGGAGCAACGTGGGGCCCACGAGGGTGGAGGGCGCGCCCAGGGGGTAGGCGCGCCCCCCTACCTCGTGGCTTCCTGGTAGCTTTCTTGACGTATGGTCCAAGTCCTCTGGATCACGTTCGTTCCGAAAATCACGTTCCCGAAGATTTCATTCCGTTTGGACTCCGTTTGATATTCTTTTTCTGCGAAACTCTGAAATAGGCAAAAAAACAGCAATTCTGGGCTGGGCCTCCGGTTAATAGGTTAGTCCCAAAAATAATATAAAAGTGTATAATAAAGCCCAATAATGTCCAAAACAGAAGATAATATAGCATGGAGCAATCAAAAATTATAGATATGTTGGAGACGTATCAAGGACCACACGGTTCCACCACACCGATAGGGCAGGTCTGCCTACCTGTCACCTTCGAGGAGCGCAAGAACTACCGCACTGAGCTCATCGACTTTGACGTCGCGCACATCCGCCTGCCGTACAACGCCATCCTCGGGTATCCGGCCCTGGCCAAGTTCATGGCGGTCACCCACCACGGCTACAACGTCCTCAAGATGTCGGGAAGCGGCGGGATCATCACGGTCCCATGTGAAGAAAGAGATGCGGTGTGCTCCCTCGAGCGCGCCTTCCAAGCTGCAGCAATCGACGACCCCGACAGCAGAAGTGAGGGCCCTCCAGAGGCCATCCCCAAGAAGAAGCAGCTGCGCCACGCAGGACCTCAGGAGGATGGCGTCGCGGTAGGAGCCTCATCAGGATCAGCGTCCGTCCCAGGGGCGCCTCCCTCCATCGCATAGGAAGGCGCGCCCGGCGCCCTCCTCGGGCAGGGCTCGGGGGCTCTCTTCTGGAGGGCCTCAGACCTTGCCAACCTCACGAGGGAGGCGCTTGGGCACCACTTGGAGGCGTGTTTCGCGGCACGTTTTCTTCAGGAGAACACAGGGCAAGGAGTGCCCACCACTCAGGAGTTCATCACCAAGACCACTCAGGAGCTGCAAGACGCAAGAGCCATGCACGGCAACAGCCGCTCACGAGGCGCAGCTCCCCATCCTGGCGAGGATGTTGGGCTGCGTGTCTGCATCGACGTCCCAGGGCTCAACAGGGCCGCATCTCAGGAGCGCTTCTGGCCTTCGCGTGTGCGCCGCTGCGAGTGCCCGCCACACAGCTACGTTCGCATGCCCTTCGGCTTGCCGAGCGCGGCGTCAGCCTATCAGCGCAACGTGCGGTGTGTCCTGGCGGCTCAAGAGGCCAGGTACCATGCTGTCTTGGAAGAGATGGAGATGGTCTTAAGGGAACCTCCTGAGCCTCTAGAGCCTCCCGAGGCTCAGGGCTCCGGTGGCTCATGAAGAGTCGTCCCTTCGACGCATGCCTTCAGCTGCACCAACTCTACTTCGTCTACAAAACCAGGTGACATCTTCCAAGCTCGTTTAGCTGGGAGCGCCCCTTGGGCTGCATCATTCCCAAGCCACATGGGTCCGTCCCTGTGGCATGTATCCCTTTGGCTTATGTCTTTAGCTTACCTTGCTGGGGGCGCCCCTCGGGCTGCATCATCCCCAAGCCGCTCGGGCCGGACCCAGTGGCATGTATCTTCCTGCATTTACCCAAGTTGATATGCTTTCCATGCTTAACCTACTTATGTTATCGCCTGCTCGATCATCGCCTCCCACGGGGCCTTCTCACAAGCACGGCGCTGGTGCATGGGTCCGTCCCTGCCATGTCGACAAATCTGAGCGGCCGAGCTCTGGCTCACGGCACGCCCCGTGCACGTCACCTCACCAGGCCCTTAGTGCCTTCACTTCATCCAGAGTAACCAGCGGCAGGCTGGCAGCTGTAACGGCAAACCGTGTTTCTTCTTGTGCCTGTTCACAGGGATCCCATGGGAAGGATAGCAGGCGGCGCAGCGAGTCTCCTTTTCTCCCGTGCAATTCGCTTGCGCGTTAAAAGGAGGGCTCCTGAGCATCGCGACTCAGAAGCTCTTACTGGCTCTCCAGCCCTCACCCCCTGGCCTTGATCACGGCATCGCGACCTGGCATACCAGCGGCGGCTGAGCTCGCTTGAGGGCCGGGACCTAAGGACGTAGAGCACTAAGGAGAGCACGGGAGAAGGGAAACTCGTATGGGCCAGCCTAGCTATGTCGCACAAGTTGGCGCGCAGCCCTAGCGCAACGTCAGGAATCGCCATGAAGTCAACAAGATAAGTCCCGCCCTCGGATCGGCTAAATGTTTGGGCCTAATGGTCACTCGCGCCTTGCCGCAACCCCGTTGCGGCCATGTCAACTCCCTTTCTTCCCTTACCATGGCCGCTTGAGCGCTAAGGGGGACCTCCTGAGCATCGCGCCTCAGGGGCTCTTAATGGACCTCGGGCCGCACACCTCCTGGCCTTGACCACGGCACGCGACCTGGCATACCAGCGACGGCTGTAGCCTGCCTGGGGACTAGGACTTGTCAGCGTAGAGCAACAAGCTATCGCGAGGAAAGAAATGGGGACCGAGCCTTAACGGGATATGCATTCACCAAATTCTCATAGCAGGGAAGATAAGCACAAAAGACATTACAGACCCTTACATGCCCCCACGGGGTAATTCATGATTCTTCGCAGGGAACAAAAGTTAAAACTAAAGGGGATCCTATCTACACCCTCCCGTGGCAGACGCCATCATCAACAGTGGGCCACGGGAGGCCGGCGCCAACCACATCCAGATCAGCAGCGGCGACGGCCGGACGCCATAGCTCTGCTCCGAGCGCGGCGAGAGCTCGGGGGCACATAGCTGTCATCACTCGTCTCTAGAGTCTCATAGAGCTCAGGAGAGCTGCTGGACTCCCAAGGGCTACTGCTGCTGGAGTGGCCACGAGCGGAGCGCACGTCAGCTTGGCGCCCCTCTCCGGAGCAACATTCCAGGCGGCGGCCCTCCGCATCGAAGACCTTGAAGAAGAGCATGGAGACGCCGTACTCAAAGTGGATCGCGAGGGCGCCCCTCGCATGGCAGACCCACGCAACCTCGCCCCAGCCACGAGTCATGAAGATCTTGCCGGTGAGGACCGCTTCGATCTCTGCTCCGGTCGCCGGAGCGCTGCAGTCGGCGTGCTGCAACCAGAGCTCGAGAGGCCCCCTTGGCGGCATCACATCGGAGAAGAACCGCGGGAAGCCGGTCCAGGAGCTTGGAGGCATCGGCGCCCACAGCACCAGCTCGCGCGAGGAGTCCGCGGCATGGATTCCAGGGGCGACGGCGCGCGTCGCTGTGGCGTGGCGACCCCGGGCACGGCGTGGGCGACGCTGCTCGTCGCTCCGTCCTCCTGAGCCCTCGGCTCGGGTGTACAAGGGTAGCGGATACCCCAAAGGAGGCTGCTCGCACCAAGGCCTCGTCACCACCTGCATCGCCGCTTCATCACGGCGATGGACCGACCTCTTCTTCGGCGGAAGTGGCCTCGGGTCATCCCGGGGGGCTTCCCCTTTTCTTCAGTAGAGAACCTTCTGATAGGCGCCATTGATGTTAGCAGTGGAGCGAGGAGGAAGGAGCAAGCAAGCGAGGAAGAGATGGGTGACGGGGGCTCCGCCCCCTCCCCATTTATAGCAAGAGAAGGCCAACCGGCGCCTCCCACGATCGCAGGTAATGATGGTTTTCCTTGCATGTTGCAGGGACTTGTCAAGTCGAGCAGTTGCCGAGACAGCGTGGGGAAGCGGAGACGCCCACGTCCAATCAACCGCCACGCGTCAACCGAGGCCGCAGGCCTTTGGGGCCCGCGGTGCTCCGTACTTGACCCTTGGCTTCGCCGCGAAGCCAAGCCCGAGCGCACCTTGGGCCCGGGGGCTACTGTCGGCGTTCTGGGAACGGGGGTCCCCAGACTTGCCTGCCTGCGGCCCACGGCGTGGCTAAGCCAGCAGGCCGTACGGCCCATCTTCATCAACAAGGTATCCAAGACCCTCGCGAGGGGCCAAGCCTCGCGAGGCAGACGACCCAAGACCTCCTCAGGAGTGGCCTAGTCAGGCAGGCTCACAAGGAGCGGAGATATCAAGGCGGGGTAAACCTCACGAGGCTCTCGTGACGTGAGCCATGACGATCGGCGCCAGGCGGGCGCCAGCTCGCGCAGCGTCCTTGTTTCCTCTTTGGTGCTAAGGAGGCCAGCGCAGGTGAAGAGTACCGAGGCATCGGGCAAAGGTTGCCATATCGGTGCAACGAGACCAAGACCAGAAGGACGGCAAGACGGAGGTCATCGTGGAGCCCAAGACGGCGTCACCACCAGAGCCTTTTGCACGTGAAGACCACTTTTGTTAGGATAGCTTGTACTAGTTGTCCCCCTTCAAATTTGCCCGCCGTTGTTGGCTCCCTTCCCGCTCAATATTTGGGGAGAGGACCAGGGCCTATATAAGTAGAGCTAGCCACCACAGTAGGGGGATGGAACAGTTCATCCAGCTCTCACCCGCCAAGTTCACCAAGCACAAGAACACCTCAACCTCAGGAGGCTGTTCTTCCCTCTGTACTGTTCATCATCAGCCCAAGAGGCAATCAACCACCACCACACTGGAGTAGGGTATTACACCACAATGGTGGCCCGAACCAGTATAAATCTCGTGTCTTTCGGTGTTGCGAGTTCGTCGAGTTCGTCCGCGAGATCTTAGCGAGCTAGGGCGTGGATCGGTAGGAGGGAAAGACTTCACGCGCACCCCAGTGTTCGAACCTTAAGGGTTTGCCGGAACCCCACATCCGACAGATTTATGTGGAAGAATGCCATCAAAACATTCAAGGAATTCCTCATGGTATCCCTCTCTGGATACCCCGTGCGCACGGGCCTCCTGACCCCCGTGCGCACGGGGTCGAGTGTCAACTCTCTGGATACCCCGTGCGCACGGGGTACCTGACCCCCGTGCACACGGGGCCTAGGTTTTGGCACTCAAGGTCACATATCCAGTAAGTTTTCAAGTTGGTCTTTGGGGATTTATGTTGAAGCCATCAAGATTGATTTTAATGTCTAACCAACTATATTCAAGGTGGAGTTCGTTAGAGGATCTCAAAGATTGACATATGTGTGCTTTTAAGGATCAAGAGCTTGAGAGTATAATCAAATAGAAGAATTCAAGTTATGGTTTCAAGACAAGATCATGGTAATCTCATGTGTTGGGTTTTCGGTTGATCAAGTCTTGAAGCAAGCAACTAGAGTGAAGAATTCATTGTGCCTCTCAAGAGATTATGATGGAGTTTTTAGAGAGCAAATGATGACCAATATGATATTCATAGTGAAACTTGATATGGTCATGAAAGAGTCTTTGGTGATCTCTTTCTTGAAGCAATGAAGGGAAATGAAGAGTTCATTGTGGCTTTCAAGAAACCAAGATGGGACATGAATTAAAGATGTTGGTTGACCAAGATGAAGCTCGAAGACTATCTAGATGGTTAACTCTCAAAGCTCAATTTTTGTACCACGTGGGATCAAGTGATCTAGTGGTATGGTAAGTAATTGTGAATTGTGCTTTGCTACCTAACCCGTGCTATGTGCTTTCTATGTCTATGTGGGTTAGGTGTTTCTCATGGGCTTGCATCAAAGGAGAGATATCAAGTAGCCTATGTGTGGATGACATCAAGTGGTGATGGTCATCGGGTTCGAGGAGTTCAAGTGCAAGATGAGAAGCCGGAGATTATATGCTTTGAAGCTTGTGGTACACATCATGATAATGTGCATGTGAATATGGGCTTAAGTTAAGGCTTCCCTCATTGCAATTGAGGAAGCATTTCGAGTATGTTCACCAAGTGGTTGTGTACAAGAAAAGAATTCCAAATTGAGGCAAGCATCAAAGTCATCACCAAGCTCAAGTTTAATGTGCAAGGCAAAGGTATACCTTAGCTAGTTTTTCCTAGTTTTTCCGTTCTCATGGTGCTTGGAGGGAGACCGGATTATAGGTTTGATAGCCGTACTATCAAGAGGGACTTCCGGGCGAGTAGCTTGATCACATCACATGTAGAGAGCTCAAACCTTTGCATTACTTGCATAATTATTTCTTGTTGATCTTGGGTGGTTCTCTATGTGAGGACCTTGGGCTTTTCCCTAGCTTCAAAACGAGCCCAAGATCATCGAATTCGGAGTCCGTATGCCAAAGTTATCACTGTTTTAGTGGGCTGCTGCAGGCTGTTCTGGGTACCCCGTGGACATGGGGTTTTTGACCCCCGTGGGCACGGGGTGTCCAGGAACTGCCCGTTGAGCCCCAATGGCTAGTTTTGGGTTTTGGCTATTTAAGGGCTCCTTCCTCCCACCGGTTGGGGGCTGTTCATACACTTTCCTAACACCATTTTGAGCCTCTTACCACCTCTCCCAAGGTCCTATCTCCCCTCTATGTGAAGGGGGATTTGTGGATGGATTTGTGAGCCATTTGTTGATCCTATCCATTGCATCCCCTCTCTTCAATCTCCTACTTTCGAGAGTGCATCTTGTGAGATTGAGAGAGTGAGTTGAGCATTTGTTGCTTGACCTTGCATTGCATTTGTTGCATTGGTTTGAGCTCCCCACATCGATTAGTTCGAGTGAGAGCCCGTGAGTTTATTACTCTTGGAGGCTTCCGCCTCCTAGACGGTTTGGTGATACATTGAGAAGATTGTGAAGAGGCCTATGTGTCCAAGGTTCTCCCGGAAGCTTGCTTTTGTGGTGTGCTCCGGGGAAGGGTGTTGAAGTGGACTAGGTGGTAAAGTTCCTCCGGAAGCTTCCGTGTTTGTGGTGTGCTCCGGAGAAGATTGTAAAGGTGTGGCGGTCTCCTTCAAGACCAACCCCGAGTGAATCGAGGCTCATCCATTGGGGGTGACTCGAAAGGGAGAATACGGTGAGTCACTTTGTGACGCCCCAAAGCTTTGGCTTCGGCACTGCCCTAACAGAGATTAGCACTCTCACGAGTGTGAACTTCGGGATAAATCCGTGTCCCCGACTCACTTGTGGTTATCTCATACCCACACCCTTTACTTTCTGCAATTCATTCTTGCTCATATCGATATATCTTGTGCTAGTTGAATTGCTTAATTGTTCCTACATTTCCATATCTTGTGATACAGTTTGTGCTTGCTAGTTTTCTTAAGTTCCTACCTTGTTTAGCATAGGTTGTTGGTGCACTTAGTTGAGCCTAGCATATTTAGGATTTGATCATTTCACCCTTTTAATAGTATCGGCTTTCCTATGGACTCAATGTGATCTTGGATCACTTGAACAAAATGTAGAGTCTTGAGCTTTCGCCAATCCTTGTCCTTAGCATTTTGAGGGGTCCACATCTCTAGTTCATGCCATGCCAATCATTGAACATCCTGAAATATTTATCTTGAATGGACATTAGTTCAATGAGATATATGTTGTTATGAATTACCAAAACCACCTAGGGATTAGTTGCACTTTTAGTATTCTTTCTACAAAACTGGAAAGTGGACTAGCTAATTGTTCATTTTCCCATTTTCCTGTCATTTTTCCTTTCATGGTTAGGTCTAGTTTTCTTGTGTAAATTTTACCCATGGTTGTCTCTTTACTCTTGTGGTCCATCCCACATGCATCACTTAATACTCTCACAAAAACTTTTTTGGCAGCAAAATTTGATCCTCACCTTAATGTTGAGGCATGTATAGTAGTCATTAGCCACTTCAGCTCCTATATTGTTTTGCTTAGAGATAGTTAGAATTTTTTTCACTAGGAGAAGCATGTGCGGTGGTGAATACCAAAAAAGACCTTTGATGCAGAGCATCCTATGGTCATCCCCATGGACCTACCTACGTCTCCCACGACACCACTTGGACCGATGACAAGAGCTCGAGCAAAGCCTATTGAAACTAAGGTGAACTTTCTCCTTTCCAAACTACCACTTTCTACATATGAGACATGGCTACCTCAAGTGGAGACCCTATGTGTGATCAGGTACTTGGAGGAAGGCCACAGGACAGCTACACCCAACGGACAAGACGGCGAGGACACCAAGTACAATGACCAAGAGGAAGAGCTACCAGGAATCTACAGCCAACGGACGACCGGTATGTGTCAGACATTTGACGCCGGGGATCTCTAGCCAGCCAGCCGAGTCCCAGCCTGCCCATGCTCCATCGGCCGGACGACCGACACCGACCGGACGACCGACACGCTCCAGCCCTCGAACGACCGAGCCCCTCCGGACAACCGACACCAACATCACAGAACCAAAACGTCGGAAGTACGGAGACCACCGGACGACCAATGCCCCGGACGTCCGACACCGGCCAGAAATCCGACGCCAACCATCCCGAGCCAAACCGTCGGACTTCCGACAAGTACCGGTCGTCCGGACCCTCGCGAGCCACCGGACGACCGGTAACTGTTGGACGTCCGACGCCTGCGTGTTGACAGCGTGTTGGGCCAAAGCCCATGTACCCTTTAGTGACCCTAGACTATATATACTCCTCCTCCTCCCTCTTATTAGGGTTACGAATGTGATAGCTCATTTGATAGATAGAGCTTTGCTCATCCACTTGATCCCTTCTCCATCGGAGTTCACGACCTCTACGGAGAAGATCCCCCAAGTGGATTCAAGACCCCTAACGGGAAGACCCCTCAAGACCTCCTCACGGACAAGAACTACCGCCTCTTGTATCATCATTTGTTGTGTTTGGATCTTGTATCACTCTCTATGTTCATGGATCTAGCATATGTGTGATTGGATCTCGTCAATTTGAGTGTTTTCCCCTCGTGTTCTTCGTAGGATCACCTCCAATTCATGAAAGATCGGTCCTAGGTTTCCACCCTACATCAGCTTGGTATCATGAGCCTTGGTTGATCACGAATTTGGAGCCCCTACCTTTGTTTTCTAGCCTTGTTTTGTTGTGTTCTTCCCCAAATTCGAAAATTCCCCACCAAAAATAGCCCCAAAATTTTTGTGATTTGTTGGTGTGATGAAGTTTTATTGGATTTGATTCGTGGATTTCGTGTGTAGCAGGTAGATCTAGCTTCCCCCCTTCATCTCCATCATTTCCATCCAAAAATTCATCCACATTTGCCCAAATTTTGCCCCTCCACCATGAACTCTAGAAGTTCATCCCGTGCCCGAAATCGCCCAGGCACCGGATGTCCGACAGTCTCCGGACATCCGACAACCACCGGTCGTCCGACCACCACCGGACGTCCAACGATCCCTGACGAAATTGAATTTCGTTCAGTCAAACCGGTCCATTTCCACTTCCGCATTCGGACACTCCGTTTCCATTACCATTTCCGCATACGCCCGTGCATACCACCACCGCTTTCCGCAACCACCACCACCTACCTGTTTCCCAACTCCGACAATTTTGACACGTTTTTTTATTTGAGAATTTGAGTTGCGGTTTTCGTTTCCTAACGCATTTCGGAAACTTAGGGACGGTTCATCATCGACATCACCACCGCTCATCTTCGCCACGGAATCGTCATCGACAACAACCGCTCTACAATTTTGACACCCCCATCCATAAGCAAGGACGGTAACTTCGACGACATCTTTGTCTACTCCTTGCCACTACATTGATAACCCTATAGCCCATTTTGCGTACCTTTCCTATCGAGACTAGCCATTTGAGTATTGCTGGCAACGTTACTTGTGCACATTAGTGATCATCATCTCATTTCATATATCGTATAATATTGGTATCATCTCTTGTGTCACAAGGTTTTCATCGCATATACACAATTGCTATCTTGGTTCGTGAAGTTTTTCTTATGTGGCCAAAGAAAGAGCTCAAAAGACAAAGAGCCAAACAAGCTTTTAAGCAAAAGAGAAAGATAAGCCAAGAGCTTTTAAGGAAGAACCATAGCATCATACAACATTAAGATTGTCATACCAGATCATCTTGGATCATATCACCGGAACACCATACATATTGCTTACTTGGGATAGAAGTCGTTGCATTTTGCGTAGTAGGTTGTGCACAAGTCTCGTATCCTCCTATTGTGCAATCGAGCTAGCATCTCTCTAGCGTTGTGCAACAAGAGCATTTTCATGGATTCCACATTTTGGCTCACTCCTTGGTTGCACGACCCCATCTATCTATCCTTGTGTGTGTTTCTGTGTGCCTTTTTGCTATTGGTCTACTTGTTGCATTTGCAAATTTGTGAATCTTTTTTCAACATAATTGAGTCTCACTAACAATTACATAAATTTTGTGCCACCATCCTAACCGAGCTCCACCATAAGCTTTCTTTCTATAGATGTGAGAGATTGACAAGATACGGTACCAATTGTGCTATTTCCTTGTTACATCATTGAGTGATCTTTGATCTATTCTCAACATCGGTCAAGGTACATTTGGTATTGTTCTTCCGTTCTTCCACTCACACATTTACTTGAAATGATGGATAGGCCAACTACTTCTACCAACCCACTCTTCATCGAGCAAGACGAGGACCCGAACACCTACGTCACCAAGAATCACCTCTTTGGCGCACAATGAGCTTTGCATCAAGAACAAAAAGTATTGAGCAACCGCATTGACAACCTCACCACCGACTTGCGACTCTCCGAGCAACGTACAAGAGACTACTTCGACAACAAGCTCGACGAACAAAAGCAAGAGAACAACGCAAGAATGGACGAGATCCGTGCCTTGTTGGTCAACCGCTCTTCTACCACTTCGTCCTACTCAAGGCGGAGCCACTCAAGTTATCATTCCGATTCCTTCTCTGGCTCAAGTACACCGACTTCGAACACTCTTCGACGAGCCACGTGCCAAGACCGTCAAGCCAACCACAATCCTCTACACGGCACTGATCAACAAGAGCAAATACTAGAGCAAGAAAATCGACATCGTCAAAATCAAGCTAGCTTTGTGCAAGCACAAGAAAGGAAACGCCTACATCAACAAGAGGGAGAATGAGCGCGCCAACACCAAGATGAACAAGATGCTGAGGCACAACGTCAACAACAACAACAACAACAACAACAACAACAACAACAACAACAACAACAACAACAACAACAACAACAACAACAGCGAGAAGCACAAGCACTTGAGGCGCAATGTGCCCTCCAAAACACAAGTCGCAACGTCGCCGCACGTAACCGACATATGCGTGAGCAAGAAGAAGCACTTCGCGGTGAAGTTCAAGAGATGATCTATCAAGCACGATTGCACCGACAAGTTCCTCAAGCTCCTACACAAGCTAGACAAGCGCCTCCACAAGCTCGACAAGAACCACAAGTTCGCCAAGAGAAACATGACAATGACAATCCTCCACGCGAAGAGCAATTTGAGGGCGGCAATCCTCCACGACAAGTACGTCATCACCCTCGACCCCAACACAATGAAGAGCAACGCTACGGCAAATTCAAGTTCACCATGCCCAAGTTTTTCGGAAGCAATGATCCTGAAGAGTACCTTTCATGGGCATTGAAGGTTGAGAAGATCTTTCGTTTGCACAACTATGAGGAAGAGAAGAAGATTGCCATGGCATCCCTTGAGTTCCAAGACTATGTCCTCATTTGGTGGGAACAAGTCCTTGAGTGTCGAGAAGCAAGAGGTGAACCACCAATCACAACATGCGATCAAATGAAGGATGTCATGAGAGCGCGCTTTGTGCCAACATACTATAACCACGACCTCTTCAAGCGACTACAACTCCTCAAGCAAGGAACTAAGACCGTTGAAGAGTACTACAAGGAAATGGAGATTGCCATGATACGAGCTAATGTCACGGAAGATGATGAGCAAACTATGGCACGTTTCTTCAATGGACTCAATCATCCTATCAAGAAGATCGCCAACTTCCAACCATACTCAAACCTCATCGAGCTAGTGCACCAAGCCACTAAAGCGGAGCGACAAGTGCAAGATGACTTCAAGTATGCCAAGTCCTCTTCCAAGACATACGGCTCCAACAACCAAGCTTCAACAACCCAACCACCTTCTACCTCAACCAAAACTTCACCAAGCAATGGCAACAAGTCAAATTACAAGAAAATTTCGACAACCTCAAGTCGTCCTCCGACTACAAGCAACTTCAAGCCGAGAGCTTCATCATCTACAACTCCACCGGATGAGACCATCAAGACAAGTTCCATCACGTGCTTCACATGCGGCAGCCGAGGCCACAAGTCTTTCGAGTGTACCAACAAACGCACCATGATCCTCAACGACGATGGTACCTATGACTCCATGAGTGAAAAAAGAAATGGAAACCCTTGAGCAAGTGACCATGCACCGGCGCGTCAACGAAGATGAAGATGATCAAGTCTTTTGTGACGAAGATTCGAGCCCCGCTCTCGTTGTCTCCAAGGTTTTGACACTTCAACACCAACAAGATGAAGACCAAAGATGCCATATCTTCCACACCAAGGCGGGCATCAATGGAAGGTCTGTGAAGGTCATCATCGACGGAGGAAGTTGCCATAACTTTTCAAGTGAAGAACTATGCTCCAAGCTCCGATTGGTCAAGATGAAGCACCCTCATCCCTACAAGGTCCAATGGTTAAGTGACTCCGGCACTATTCAAGTGGAGCACATGGTGCAAGTCTCCTTCAAGATCGGAGCATACGAAGACACTTTGGAGTGTGATGTTGTTCCTATGTACGTTTGCCACCTCCTTCTTGGACGACCATGGCAATTTGACCGAGGCGTCATCCACAACGGGCGAACCAATCACTATAGCTTCAAGATGGAAGGAAAGGAGTGCATGCTACGACCTATGTCACCAAGCCAAGTGATCACCTACAAGCAAGCAACCAACCAACCATTGTGGAGAGAATAGTGAGAGAGCGAACCACCACCAAGAGAGTGAGCGCCACAAGCCCAAATTGAGTGCCTCCACGATGAGTGACAAGAAAAACGTAGTGCTATTTTCCACAAAAAGTGAGATGAGAGAAGTATGTGAGAACCCATCAAGTGTTATGCACTATGTCCTTTTGTGCAAGGATGAGGCAACAAAAACTAACACCCCTCACAATCTACCTTTAGTGTTGTCTTCTCTATTGTAGGAATTCCAAGATGTTTTCCCCACGAGTTACCTTTGGGACTACCTCCACTACGTGGCATTGAACACCGAATCGACCTTATCCCAGGAGCACCTCTTACTAACAAGGCTCCATACCGCGTCAACCCCGAGGAAACCAAGGAGATCCAACGGCAAGTACAACAACTCAGCGACAATGGCCATGTACGCGAAAGCTTGAGCCCATGTGTCGTACGGATAATCCTTGTTCCCAAGAAAGATGGTACATGTCGCATGTGTTCCTATTGTCGTCCTATCAATGCTATCACAGTTAGATATCGCTACCCCATTCCATGCCTTGATGACATGCTAGATGAACTTAGCGGAGCCACAATTTTCTCTAAAATTGTCCTTAAAAGTGGCTACTATCAAATACGCATCCAAGAAGGTGAATGGAAAACCGCCTTCAAAACTAAATTTGGCTTATATAAATGGTTGGTCATCCCTATGGGCTTATCCGAAGCACCCGGCACCTTTAAGCGTGTGATGCATTTTGTTCTTAGGCCCTACATTGGTGTATTTGTTGTGGTCTATTTAGACGATATTCTTGTATTTAGCAAATCTCTCAAAGATCACGTTGAAGGAAATATGCCCTAGAGGCAATAATAAATTTGTTATTTATATTTCCTTATATCATGATAAATGTTTATTATTCAAGCTAGAATTGTATTAGCCGGAAACTTGATACATGTGTGAATACATAGACAAAACAAAGTGTCCCTAGTATGCCTCTACTTGACTAGCTCGTTAATCAAAGATGGTTAAGTTTCCTGACCATAGACATGTGTTGTCATTTGATGAACTAGATCACATCATTAGGAGAATGATGTTATGGACAAGACCCACCTGTTAGCTTAGCATAATGATCGTTAAGTTTTATTGCTATTGCTTTCTTCATGACTTATACACATTCCTTTGACTATGAGATTATGCAACTCCCGAATACCGGAGGAATACCTTGTGTGCTATCAAACGTCACAACGTAACTTGGTGATTATAAAGATGCTCTACAGGTATCTCCGAAGGTGTTTGTTGGGTTGGCATAGATCAAGATTAGGATTTGTCACTCCAAGTATCGGAGAGGTATCTCTGGGCCCTCTCGGTAATGCACATCATGATAAGCCTTGCAAGCAATGTGACTAATGAGTTAGTTACGGGATGATGTATTACGGAACGAGTAAAGAGACTTGCTGGTAACGAGATTGAACTAGGTATGAAGATACCCACGATCGAATCTCGGGCAAGTAACATACCGATGACAAAGGGAATGACGTATGTTGTCATTGCGGTTTGACCGATAAAGATCTCTGTAGAATATGTAGGAACCAATATGAGCATCCAGGTTCCACTATTGGTTATTGATCGGAGATGTGTCTCGGTCATGTCTACATAGTTCTCGAACCCATAGGTTCCGGTTTTGGTGACCGAAGATTGTTCGGAGTGCCGGAGGAGATCACGGACATGACGAGGAGTCTCGAAATGGTCGAGAGGTGAAGATTGATATATTGGACGATAGTTGTCACATCCCTAGCTTCTCGTATTGCACTAGGCTAGCTTCAGGTGTGCATCATGTTTGAATTTTGCAGAAAATTGAAATGGGGATTGCATAAACCCTAGCATCAAAGGAATTCACTAGGCTCAACTAAAATATTCTCAGTGTTTCCAAATGGCTTTCAAAAATGTTCATCATTTCTGGAAAATGTTGGAAACAATAACCAGAGGTGCTGCACATTTTTCCATGACATATTTGGACTCTGAATTAAATCATATAGTATTTGCATTCGGGCATTTAAATGCTATTAAATATTTTAAATGCTCAAATAATCATAAACTAAAATGTTTACTGTTGGATGTATTCTAAACAGTAGCCCTGATTAGTTTCATGATTTTTGGAAATGCCCTGGCATTTTTAATAAAGCCCAGAACAAAATAACAAAATAGAAAAACAGAAACAGAAATAAAAGAGAGAGAGAGAGAGAGAGAGCAAACTCACCTGGCGCTTACCTGGCCTGGCCCAGCACGGCCCAAACCAGCTGGCCGACGCCAGTCGTCGTCTCCACCGCGCCAGAAGGACGCCGAGCGCGTGCTCGCCGTGCGCACACACGCGCCTGTGCCACCTCCTGCCTGCTAGCTTGCGTGGCGCCGCGGACAGACCCGCCAGAACCGTCTGGATCGCTCTGACCGCCCCACCATTCTCCCCCTCGCCTTCCTTTCGCCCTCTCCACCATGGCCGAGACAGCCGCGAGCTCGCTGTCGCCGTAGCCATGGCCTCAGGCCCTCCCTCGCCTCGCCGACGTGTCCATGGCCTCCGCCTCGACGCCCTCATCCTCCCCGTCGACCCACTCGATGCCAGATGCCTCAAAACGCCGTTCCCGACCTCTTCTTCATCGTCGGCCGCCGCGGATCCCCATCGTCGACTCGTCGCCGTCCGGCCTTCCCCGAGCTCGAAGAGGCCACCGCTGCAACCGCCGTGAGCCCCTCACCCCAACCCCTCTCTCCCCGCCGTCGATTTCTTCCTCTAGCCCCACTAACCACCGCGGCCGAAGCTCGCCGCTGCCGTGCCTCGTCGCCGATGTGGCTAGAGCCACAGTGGCTCGAAGCCAAGCTCACCGCTGTGCTCAACGCAGCACCAGGAGCCCGTAGACACCACCAGCTCCTCCTCCCGTGCACCGTAGCGCCGAACCCAGCCCCGTCCGAACTCCGGCCGCCGCCTTGCTCGCCGCCGGCGCTGCTCCCGGCCACCCCGCTGCCTCCCGTCCGGTCCTTTGGATGCGGACGAGCAAGAGCTACTCCCCGGTGCCCTTAGCTCACCAAACCACCCCCCGTAGCTCAAACCCGAGCCGAGCCGCCGTCGTTTTGGTCGCCGCCGGCAAGGCTCCGGCGACCGATGATGTGGCACCGTCATTAGGCGCTAACCCCGCTGCTTAAACCGCCCACAACCACTGACAGTGGGCCCCAGGCCTGGTCAAACCTCAGTCAGCGCTGGGTTTGACCGGGATTAGCCCTGTGTCGCTAACGTGTGGCCCCCACACGTCAGGTTTGACCTGGGTCAACCCAGTTGACTGCTGACACAGGCATGACACAGTGCTGACGCAATTAATCCTTTTCTGGATTTAAAATAATTCAGGAAATTCCAGAAAATAGTGCAAACTTCTAAAATTCATAGAAATTCAACCGTAGCTCCAAATCAAATAATTTATATATGAAAAATGATCAGAAAAATCCCATCTATCCATCTGCACTGGTTTCATGCATGTAGAGCAACCTAACCTGCTGTTTAGATGAAACAAGATAATGCACTTATATGACTTTATAAAATGGGTTTGCATTTGAATCTTTGGTTCAAATGTACTCATCACAATCTGTTCTAGCTTGCATTAGCCCAGAACACATTCATATTACCATGTCATGATCATGCATCATATTGTGCATTGCATTGATTGAATTTCTTCTCTGTTGCCGGTATTTGTCCCCCCCCCCCGGTAGACGATGTTCCGGCGTTGTGATCGTTGACACTAATGAAGACTCAATGCTATCTTCAGAAGTGCCAGGCAAGCAAAACCCCCTTGTTCATTCCGATACAATACCACTCTCTCGCTCCTGCTCTCTTTTACTGCATTAGGACAACAACGATTCATCTGTTACTTGCTGCGGTAGTTGAACCCCTTATCCTCTGCATGACCTGTCATTGCCACAGTAAATAGATGAAACCCACTAGCATGAGTAGGAGTTGTTTGAGCCCTAATGTGCCTACTCATTCATGCTTGTTTGTCATGCCTGCTATTGCTTAGAGTTGTGTCAGGTCTGATTCATCGGGAATGAATTGGAAAGTGGTGAACATGTCCTACTGTGTGAGAGCTAAGGGTGTGAACACGATTTGGTAAAGGTAGCGGTGAGAGGCCATGTAGGAGTACATGGTGGGTTGTCTCATTGAAACCGTCCTCAGGAACCGAGTTCTGTGTTTGTGATCCATGAACAGTTACTACCACACATTGGGTTCCGGTAACTCGACCCCTCTCGACTTATTAACCGCCTCGATCTCTGTCCAGGAGTTGCAACTAGTTTCTGGTGTTTGTAGGTTGTGTTAGTAGTCTAGCAAGTGGTACCCAGTACAGGTGGGCTTGGGACAGACTAGGCACCGTGGCACGGTGTACCAAGCGTAGATCCATCCGTCGAGGTGGGCTTGGGAACCCTGTTCACATCGTTTGGGGCCGTGAGCGACACCCCGGCCGGATCTCCTTGCGGATGGAACCCGAATAGGCGATAAACCTGGACCAGAGACTTGTGTGGTTAGTCAGGTCGTGGCCGACTCCCTCGCCAGGCTTCCGCTTGAAGGTTGCCGAGGTACACGACGTGTACATGGTGGTAAGTGGCGAGAGCGTGTGTGACGAAGTACACCCCTGCAGGGTTAATATGATCTATTAGAATAGCCGTGTCCGCGGTAAAGGACTTCTGGGTTGCCTGTACAGTTCATAGACAAGTGGAAGTGGATACTCTAAAATGCGCAAGATAAGCGTGAGTGCTATGGATGGCGTTCTCGTAGGGAGACGGGAGCGAATCCATAGTGGTGTATTGAGATGGCGAATATGTGGACTCGTGTGCGCCACCTCAAAAGAGTTGCTTGCAGTCGTAGTTCAGGATAGCCACCGAGTCAAAGCTGGCTTGCTGCAGTTAAACTCCACCACCCCCCTTTGTTGATACCGATGCATATGTAGATAGTTCTGATGTAAGTCTTGCTGGGTACATTTGTACTCACGTTTGCCTATTTTATGTTTTGCAGAGAGACGTCAGTCTCGCTAGTAGTTCCGTGTGGACTTCGACGTTTAGCTTGATACCTCAGCTACGATCTTGTGCCCTCGGCAGGATCTGGGAGATAGTCAGGCTTCACAGCCTTTTTCTTTTGTAGATGTCTGTACTCAGACATGTTAAGCTTCCGCATGTGCTTTGACTTGTATGCTCTGAATGTTGGGTCATGAGACCCATGTTTGTAATATCTGGCTCTTCGGAGCCTAATGAATAAATACTCTGAGTCGTAGAGTCTTGTTGTGATGCCATGTTGTATTTGCACATATCAAGCATATTGTGTGTATGATTGAAATGCTTGGTATGTGTGGGATCCGACAATCTAGTTGTCTATCCTTAGCAGCCTCTCTTATGGGGAAATGTAGTCTAGTGCCTCCTTGAGCCATAGTAGTCCGCTACAGCCCGGTTCACCGGAGTCCTGCTAGCCCAGCACTACTGCTCTGGACACTTGACTGGCCGGCATGTGTTTCATATCGTTCCTGTGTCTGTCCCTTCGGGGAAATGTCACGCGGTGACATCCGGAGTCCTGCCTAGCCTGCTACAGCCCGGGTTCCCGGAGTCCTGTTAGCCCAGTGCTACAGCCCGGATTCGCACGCTGCTGACCGACACGTTCGATGTTGATTCATGTATGCCTGTCCCCATACGTTAGTGCCGCTTTGGGTTCACGACTAGCCATGTCGGCCCGGGTTCTATGTCATATGGATGCTAGCGACATTGTCATATACGTGAGCCAAAAGGCGCAAACGGTCCCGGGCCATGGTAAGGCGACACCCGTGGGAGTACCGTGCGTGAGGCCGCAAAGTGATATGAGGTGTTATAGGCTAGATCGGTGTGACTTGGAATCGGGGTCCCGACAGCTTTGGTATCAGAGCCTGACTGCCTGTAGGATTACCAAGCCAAACTGGTCGAAGTTGAGTCTAGAAATGCTTTAGTTATATAAGGGAATTGATTGTGGAAGGGAACGTAAGGTTCTTTTTACTCCTTTACCTTATAGCCTTCTGATCTGAGTCATCCTCTTCTCTTCTACGGGGATTAAGAACTAGGCTTCTCATCTTTCTATCAGGATCACGTGTTACTAATCCGTAGACTCGTAGGATTGTTGGTTTCAAGCCTCAGTTCAGTCTCTACTACTTCCGTATGTTCATAGTTGGTCTCGGAACCTTGATATTGTGATTCTGAATGGTTATGCCACCATTTTGCAGGATATCTCAAATCCTTTTGAGCTTTTACAGCCTCTATGTTGTCCGAGTCATCCCAGGTCTCTAAATAGTCTGATGCATTTGCAAATCCCTTCTTTCCATTCTCGATGTTCTTTGGGCCAGTTTATCCACACTAATCGGTGAGTTGAGGTACTCTGTTGTCTCGACATATATGTTGGAGCTATTATTATGACCCTAGGTGTTTTAGAGGATCACCTAATAATCCAGCCATGTTTTGTGTTCCCAGTGTGATAATTTTGGCCACCTTTCTCGAAAGCATCCCGTGATGTTATTAGTTAGTAGGCATTTTGTTTCTGGGTTCTTGAACCCAAGATTCACCCTACTTACCTCGTGTTGATAGTGTTGCTCGTTCCTTTAGGATATTAGCAACCTTTGCGATAGTCCTCGAGGTTCATGGTACATCCTTATTCCAAACATCATGAACTACTTATGGAAGAAGTTCCTCGCGAAACCGAAAGATCACAACTAGAGTGCTCTTGAGGAGTACTCCATTCATATTGTGACTCTGCCAGTCCTTCCTCCTCTGCATGGATTATCCGGAAGAAATATGTTGAACTTGTTCGACATACTAATCCATGCATCCACAACTCAGATAATCATATGTTCTTTTGGGTTGTCCCTCTTTAGCTGTATTCCGACCTTCATCTATCAATTGATAGTCAGGAGTAATTGTGCATTTGTGTTATCGATGCCTATTATTCTTGTTGTTTGTCAAGCCATTCTATTACAGAATGACTAGGAGAAACTAACTCCAGAACCTCATCCATATCTAGGATCGGGTCAAAACAATTGTATTCCGCAGATCAAAATGCCAATCCAGTTTTTGTTCTGTTCTACCTTGGAGTGTAACCATCTTCATGTCAAGAGTGTCATGAGAATTGCACCAACTCTTATGAATTCTTGACGCAGTGATACTTCTCGCCATCATTATTCATTCCTCGGTCCCGTGTTGTCACAACCGGAATACCGACAAGTGAACCGTGAGGTGTGAAATCAATACTCTGAGCAACTCGTTGCTTGGCAGTTAATGGCAATACTCTCATTCTTAGCGTGCTGGTTATTGAATCGTCATCCTAAGATTGATCGTCCTACCTAGTCCTTATTTTTGGTGCACTCTTCAATCAATGAGTTAGGATTTTGTTAAACCCTTGCTCAGTTGATCATATCGTCTTGCCCTGAAGAGCAAGATTGTTCTCGAGCTTAGTAACATATCGGTGGTTCGTGATTTTCCGAATATCTTCTCAGAAGTATCACCAGGTTGTCACCTGACCGCTATGTTGAGCTCGTGATCAAGTTGGTTTCTTGTAACCAACCCTTCTCCAAGAATCTGTGTTGCCTACCCTTGAGCTAGTTGGTTAAGCTAGACAACAACTTGGAGAGTTGGAAGATAAAAGCTTGTCTAACTTAGTTCATTTCCAAAGGGATATCCTTGTGTGTGTGTGTGTCGAAGAAAGGTGATATCTTCATCGATTGGTCCTTGTGATCAGTTGTTGGACCTATTATCGTATCAAGACTTTGATTTGAACATGGGCTATCGTCAAATCAAATCAGAACCAACGATGTTCGTAATGTTGTCTTACTCGCGGTTGATCCCTCGAGCATACACCATTATATCTTTTGGGTCTGACCAATGCTATCACTTGTTCACATAATTATGGAAGTCCATCTCCATTGGAATTTTGATAAATTGTTGTTGAGCCCATCGGCAACATTCTTATCTTCTCCATGACTCGTGTTGAACATTAAGTTAGTGTTGGAAACTTGTGCTAGCATTTTCTTCATGCTATCTCATGAAGGATATGTTTGGACGAAAGAAGTGACTTTCTTTAATTCACGTGCACTTGATGTAAGGTGTCGTCGTGGATCCGAGAAAGATTGTTTTTGTTTTCTCTGGAACCATCCCAAGTCAGTCATGCATGTGCGAAGTATGCTATGGTTTGATAGGCTCGCTACCTCCATTTTATATGTGTTCCTAGCACACCAAGCCACTGATTGATTTGTTCAAGGAAAAGGAGCTTGTTGTGCTAATTCTAGATCATGCACAAGACTCCAATATCCTCGAGGATGGTTCCCCACCTGAACTCGGTAGTGTTTTATCATAAGACTACTATGTGGTCATGCTTGTCTGGGACAGCGTGTTCACATGTGTTTAGCAGAACCAACTCATGTTTTGGAGCTTGCTATCGTAGTTCATCCCCTGAGAATCTCGCAACGTCATCTCGTCGATTTGTGTTGCAAACTTTCATTTTTCCTTCTAGACTTGATGAGTCTGGAATATCCTGACACCAACCAGATCTGAATCTCGGGCAGATATGATGGTTGGAACCTTTTCCAAGAATTATAATATTGGTCTCTCTATAACCCGGTAAGTGGATGTCCTAGCCAACACACCCAGCCGGAAGACCTATTATTGTAGTATTCTGATTGATAAAGTTGGCCACCTCCCCATAAGGATTCCGTAGGATTTACTTCCGTAGTTATTCCTTATGGATTCTTGTGTTCCCGAAGTTCGACCTTTACTTGATGGCTGTGTTGATGTTTTAAGCATTGACCGTGTTACGCTAGCACATCAAGGAGAACATTAGAAGCGGAGTGCTAAATGTCTCTCGGTCGATCATCCAGATTTGCTTCTTTGGCATTGCTAAGGAAAAATCTGAGAAAGTGTTATCTTCCTTTGCATCTGCATCCTCCATCACCGTTCATCATGGTAGTATGATGTGTTGCCAGGATCCTCAGCACGGATGTTGGTAAAACCTTGATGAATATGGAAATGCTCAAGTTCTTGAAAGCACGCTCAGTCACTAGGTTATATCCTTGGTATCAACTGGAATGTGCCTTCCATTTGCCGAGTTGTTCTATAACCATAGTTTCCTTTCCAAATTGAGTGTGCCATTCTTTTGAATTCTTTCTAACGATCATTTGTAATTGCCTTACGCTAGTATAAAGAGTTTCAATGATCTTTGTATCAAAAGTAATTCTTTTTGCCACTTAAGGGAAGAATTCTACGAGTCACCTTTCCTAAGGTGCCCCGTTATGGAGTCATGGCAACTAACTCCTCGCTGCTTTGGAACCCATGCACCATATTATCTAAGCGTGGGATTGTTGCCCACCAAATCAAACCTCATCGTTTGTTCTTCCATCCCTCTCGATGTGTTTTGTGTCTCAACTCGAGATGTTTCAACATCTCATTCCGCAAGTTGATCTTGCATAGCTCGATCTTCGAGAAGATCAATCCTGTAGAGTTTCCCTCTCTTCCGTCATCATAGTTGGATGAAGCTCCCGAAAGAAATGATGTCAAGATCAAAGGGATGCAATGAATCAACATCTTCGAGAAGAACAATGGGATCGAGAAGATAGTGTTAGCTTTTGTGTCCCCTTTTCCTCTTACCCTACGCTTGAATCTCGGGACGAGATTCTTGTTTAGTGGGGGCGAGTTGTCACATCCCTAGCTTCTCGTATTGCACTAGGATAGTTTCAGGTGTGCATCATGTTTGAATTTTGCAGAAAATTGAAATGGGGATTGCATAAACCCTAGCATCAAAGGAATTCACTAGGCTCAACTAAAATATTCTCAGTGTTTCCAAATGGCTTTCAAAAATGTTCATCATTTCTGGAAAATGTTGGAAACAATAACCAGAGGTGCTCCACATTTTTCTATGACATATTTGGACTCTGAATTAAATCATGTAGTATTTGCATTCGGGCATTTAAATGCTATTAAATATTTTAAATGCTCAAATAATCATAAACTAAAATGTTTACTGTTGGATGTATTCTAAACAGTAGCCCTGATTAGTTTCATGATTTTTGGAAATGCCCTGGCATTTTTAATAAAGCCCAGAACAAACTAACAAAATAGAAAAACAGAAACAGAAATAAAAGAGAGAGAGAGAGAGAGCAAACTCACCTGGCGCTTACCTGGCCTGGCCCAGCACGGCCCAAACCAGCTGGCCGACGCCAGTCGTCGTCTCCACCGCGCCAGAAGGACGCCGAGCGCGTGCTCGCCGTGCGCACACACGCGCCTGTGCCACCTCCTACCTGCTAGCTTGCGTGGCGCCGCGGACAGACCCGCCAGAGCCGTCTGGATCGCTCTGACCGCCCCACCATTCTCCCCCTCGCCTTCCTTTCGCCCTCTCCACCATGGCCGAGACAGCCGCGAGCTCGTTGTCGCCGTAGCCATGGCCTCAGGCCCTCCCTCGCCTCGCCGACGTGTCCATGGCCTCCGCCTCGACGCCCTCATCCTCCCCGTCGACCCACTCGACGCCAGATGCCTCAAAACGCCGTTCCCAACCTCTTCTTCATCGTCGGCCGCCGCGGATCCCCATCGTCGACTCGTCGTCGTCCGGCCTTCCCCGAGCTCGAAGAGGCCACCGCTGCAACCGCCGTGAGCCCCTCACCCCAACCCCTCTCTCCCCGCCGTCGATTTCTTCCTCTAGCCCCACTAACCACCGCGGCCGAAGCTCGCCGCCGTCGTGCCTCGTCGCCGACGTGGCTAGAGCCACAGTGGCTCGAAGCCAAGCTCACCGCTGTGCTCAACGCAGCACCAGGAGCCCCTAGACACCACCAGCTCCTCCTCCCGTGCACCGTAGCGCCGAACCCAGCCCCGTCCGAACTCCGGCCGCCGCCTTGCTCACCGCCGGCGCTGCTCCCGGCCACCCCGCTGCCTCCCGTCCGGTCCTTTGGATGCGGACGAGCAAGAGCTACTCCCCGGTGCCCTTAGCTCACCAAACCACCCCCCGTAGCTCAAACCCGAGCCGAGCCGCCGTCGTTTTGGTCGCCGCCGGCAAGGCTCCGGCGACCGATGATGTGGCACCGTCATTAGGCGCTAACCCCGCTGCTTAAACCGCCCACAACCACTGACAGTGGGCCCCAGGCCTGGTCAAACCTCAGTCAGCGCTGGGTTTGACCGGGATTAGCCCTGTGTCACTGACGTGTGGCCCCCACACGTCAGGTTTGACCTGGGTCAACCCAGTTGACTGCTGACACAGGCATGACGCAGTGCTGACGCAATTAATCCTTTTCTGGATTTAAAATAATTCAGGAAATTCCAGAAAATAGTGCAAACTTCTAAAATTCATAGAAATTCAACCGTAGCTCCAAATCAAATAATTTATATATGAAAAATGATCAGAAAAATCCCATCTATCCATCTGCACTGGTTTCATGCATGTAGAGCAACCTAACCTGCTGTTTAGATGAAACAAGATAATGCACTTATATGACTTTATAAAATGGGTTTGCATTTGAATCTTTGGTTCAAATGGACTCATCACAATCTGTTCTAGCTTGCATTAGCCCAGAACACATTCATATTACCATGTCATGATCATGCATCATATTGTGCATTGCATTGATTGAATTTCTTCTCTGTTGCCGATATTTGTCCCCCCCCCCGGTAGACGATGTTCCGGCGTTGTGATCGTTGACACTAATGAAGACTCAATGCTATCTTCAGAAGTGCCAGGCAAGCAAAACCCCCTTGTTCATTCCGATACAATCCCACTCTCTCGCTCCTGCTCTCTTTTACTGCATTAGGACAACAACGATTCATCTGTTACTTACTGCGGTAGTTGAACCCCTTATCCTCTGCATGACCTGTCATTGCCACAGTAAATAGATGAAACCCACTAGCATGAGTAGGAGTTGTTTGAGCCCTGATGTGCCTACTCATTCATGCTTGTTTGTCATGCCTGCTATTGCTTAGAGTTGTGTCAGGTCTGATTCATCGGGAATGAATTGGAAAGTGGTGAACATGTCCTACTGTGTGAGAGCTAAGGGTGTGAACACGATTTGGTAAAGGTAGCGGTGAGAGGCCATGTAGGAGTACATGGTGGGTTGTCTCATTGAAACCGTCCTCAGGAACCGAGTTCTGTGTTTGTGATCCATGAACAGTTACTACCACACATTGGGTTCCGGTAACTCGACCCCTCTCGACTTATTAACCGCCTCGATCTCTGTCCAGGAGTTGCAACTAGTTTCTGGTGTTTGTAGGTTGTGTTAGTAGTCTAGCAAGTGGTACCCGGTACAGGTGGGCTTGGGACAGACTAGGCACCGTGGCACGGTGTACCAAGCGTAGATCCATCCGTCGAGGTGGGCTTGGGAACCCTGTTCACATCGTTTGGGGCCGTGAGCGACACCCCGGCCGGATCTCCTTGCGGATGGAACCCGAATAGTCGATAAACCTGGACCAGAGACTTGTGTGGTTAGTCAGGTCGTGGCCGACTCCCTCGCCAGGCTTCCGCTTGAAGGTTGCCGAGGTACACGACGTGTACATGGTGGTAAGTGGCGAGAGCGTGTGTGACGAAGTACACCCCTGCAGGGTTAATATGATCTATTCGAATAGCCGTGTCCGCGGTAAAGGACTTCTGGGTTGCCTGTACAGTTCATAGACAAGTGGAAGTGGATACTCTAAAATGCGCAAGATAAGCGTGAGTGCTATGGATGGCGTTCTCGTAGGGAGACGGGAGCGAATCCATAGTGGTGTATTGAGATGGCGAATATGTGGACTCGTGTGCGCCACCTCAAAAGAGTTGCTTGCAGTCGTAGTTCAGGATAGCCACCGAGTCAAAGCTGGCTTGCTGCAGTTAAACTCCACCACCCCCCTTTGTTGATACCGATGCATATGTAGATAGTTCTGATGTAAGTCTTGCTGGGTACATTTGTACTCACGTTTGCCTATTTTATGTTTTGCAGAGAGACGTCAGTCTCGCTAGTAGTTCCGTGTGGACTTCGACGTTTAGCTTGATACCTCAGCTACGATCTTGTGCCCTCGGCAGGATCTGGGAGATAGTCAGGCTTCACAGCCTTTTTCTTTTGTAGATGTCTGTACTCAGACATGTTAAGCTTCCGCATGTGCTTTGACTTGTATGCTCTGAATGTTGGGTCATGAGACCCATGTTTGTAATATCTGGCTCTTCGGAGCCTAATGAATAAATACTCTGAGTCGTAGAGTCTTGTTGTGATGCCATGTTGTATTTGCACATATCAAGCATATTGTGTGTATGATTGAAATGCTTGGTATGTGTGGGATCCGACAATCTAGTTGTCTATCCTTAGCAGCCTCTCTCATGGGGAAATGTAGTCTAGTGCCTCCTTGAGCCATAGTAGTCCGCTACAGCCCGGTTCACCGGAGTCCTGCTAGCCCAGCACTACTGCTCTGGACACTTGACTGGCCGGCATGTGTTTCATATCGTTCCTGTGTCTGTCCCTTCGGGGAAATGTCACGCGGTGACATCCGGAGTCCTGCCTAGCCTGCTACAGCCCGGGTTCCCGGAGTCCTGTTAGCCCAGTGCTACAGCCCGGATTCGCACGCTGCTGACCGACACGTTCGATGTTGATTCATGTATGCATGTCCCCATACGTTAGTGCCGCTTTGGGTTCACGACTAGCCATGTCGGCCCGGGTTCTATGTCATATGGATGCTAGCGACATTGTCATATACGTGAGCCAAAAGGCGCAAACGGTCCCGGGCCATGGTAAGGCGACACCCGTGGGAGTACCGTGCGTGAGGCCGCAAAGTGATATGAGGTGTTACAGGCTAGATCGGTGTGACTTGGAATCGGGGTCCCGACAGTAGTATTCAGACACCGGAAGTGTTTCGGGATGTATCATGTACATATCGGAGTACCAGAGGGGTGACTGGAACCCCCGGGGGAAAGATATGGGCCATATGGGCCATAGAGGGGAGGCAAGGCAGCCCACAAGGGGGTGGCGCCCCCCCCATGGGGAGTCCGAATTGGACAAGGGGAGGGGGCGTGGCCCCCTTTCCTTCTCCTCCTCCTTCTCCTTCCCCCTTTCCCCTTCCGGTAAAAGGAAAGGGGGCCGAATTGGACTAGGGGTCCAAGTGGGACTCCTCCCACATGGCACGCCCTATGCCGGCCTCCTTCCCTCTCCCTCCTTTATATACGAGGGCGGGGGCAACTCTAAGCACATCAATTGTTTCTTAGCCGTGTGCGGTGCCCCCTCCACCGCTTACTCCTCCGGTCATATTGTCGTAGTGCTTAGGTGAAGCCCTGCGCGGATCACATCATTATCACCATCACCACGCCGTCGTGCTGACGAAACTCTCCCTCGATACTTTGCTCGATCAAGAGTTTGAGGGGCGTCATCGAGCTGAATGTGTGCAAAACTCGGAGGGCCCGACCCCGACGCCGCCCAGAACGACCGCGCCCACCGCCGCCCGTCGCCAGAGCTTCCTCGCCGGCCTGCCTCCGCCACCTCGACAGACTGCTTCCCCTCCGGCGCCGTCGTACCCGACCCCCTCCACGAGCCCCGCTGCCCCGTGCCCTACATCACCGGTGAGGCCACGACCTCCCTCTCCTCTTCTCCCCCTCTCTGTTGCACATCCTCGTCCTGCGCCTGAGCTCATGCGCGCCTCGCCGCACCCTCCACGCGCGTGCTTGGCCTCACCCGCGCACGCCTCTCGTGCTTCGGCCCCGCGCTCACGCGCCCTCCGTTCCCGCGCGCGACTGCAGCCCTCGCGCGCGCGCCCCTGGCCTCTCCTCCTCTCGCGCCCGCGCGCACCCCGCGGCCACGTGACGCGCCCGCCAGCCTCCCCGTTCCGGCCACCACCCGCGGCCGCCTCCTCCCATGCTGCTTACTCGCCGCCAACCACCCCCCGCTCGCCGCTGCTGCCCGCTGCGGGGCTCAGCCGCGCGCCCGCGCCGCCACGCCCCTGGTGCTGCTCCCCCGCCTCCCTGCCGCCCTACTGTCGCGCGCAGTGCTGCCGCGCCCGCCTCTTCCTGCCTCCCCGCGATGGCCCCGCTCCCTCCCAGTCGCGCGCCGGCCACCCCAGCTCCGTCCCCTACGCCACCGACGCCGCAGCGCCGTCGGCCACCGCGGCCGCCCTGGCCTCTGGCCTAGCCCCGCCGCTCCCTGCGGGCGAGCGCCCGCACAGGCGCCCGTAGCGCCCGATAGGCCCCTGTGCCTATGGCACGTGGGGCCCGCCCTGGAACGTTTTTTTTAGATATAAAAATTAATTAATTAATTAGTTAAATAAATTAATCTAGTTTAAATAAACATAATCAATCCTGCTTAATTAAACCCTAATTAACATGTTTAGTCTATGATAGGTGGGTCCCACAGGACCCACAGGTCAGGTTAGACTCCAGTCAACCACACTGTTGACTGCTGACGTCACGCCTACGTCATGCTGACGCCATCCCATACTATTCTGGATAATGTTGATTTAAATTAATTAAATAAATTCTAGAAAATGATGTAAAACTTTAAAAATAATAGAAAATAAACCGTAGCTCAGATGTGTTTTCTACATGAAAGTTGCTCAGAACGACGAGACGAATCCGAATACACAGCCCGTTCGCCCGCCACACATCCCTAGCATAGAAAACACGCAACTTTCCACCTCCGGTTCATCTGTCCGAAAACGCGAAACACCGGGGATACTTTCCCAGATGTTTCCCCCCTTCGTCGGTATCACTTCCTACCGCGTTAGGGCACACCTAGCACCGCTCATTGTCATGACATGCATCGTCATGCGTATGTTTGCATTATATTTATTGTTTCTTCCCCCTCTTCTCTCGCTAGACACCGAGACCGACGCCGCAGCTACCCAGTACGACTACGGTGTTGACGACCCCTCCTTCTCGGCTGAGCTTCCAGGCAAGCCCCCCCCCCTTGATCACCAGATATCGCCTATTCCTTCTCTCTACTGCTTGCATTAGAGTAGTGCAGCATGTTACTGCTTTCGGTTAATCATATTCTGATGCATAGCCTGTCATTGTTGCTACAGTTGTTACCCTTACCTGCTATCCTACTGCTTAGTATAGGATGCTAGTGTTCCATCAGTGGCCCTACACTCTTGTCCGTCTGCCATGCTGTACTACTGGGCCGTGATCACTTCGGGAGGTGATCACGGGCATATGTTATATACTTTATACTGTTACATTACTTATGATACTGTTCGGAGATGGGGGCTGAAGGGGCAGGTGGCTCCATCCGGTAGAGGTGGGCCTGGGTTCCCGACGGCCCCCGACTGTTACTTTGTGGCGGAGCGACAGGGCAGGTTGAGACCACCTAGGAGAGAGGTGGGCCTGGCCCTGGTCGGCGTCCGCAGTTACTTCATAATAACACGCTTAACGAGATCTTGCTATTTGATCTAAGTTGGGTCGTTGACCTTATACGCACTAATCGCCACGTGGGACAAGATATGGGCAACCGGCGTCGTGGTATCAGCCGAAGCTCTTTTTGACGTTAGCGACTGAGTGGCGCGCGCCGCATTGGACCGTAAGCTCGCGCTTGTATTAAGGGGGCTAGGTCTGCTTCCGGCCGCGTACGCAACGTGCAGGTGTGCAATGGGCGATGGGCCCAGACCCCTGCGCGCATATGATTTAGACCGGCGTGCTGACCTCTCTGTTGAGCCTAGGTGGGGCTGCGACGTGTTGATCTCCCGAGGCCGGACATGACCCAAGAAAGTGTGCCCGGCCAGAGGGATCGAGCGTGTCGGGTAATGTGGTGCACCCCTGTAGGGAAGTTGATCTATTCGAATAGCCGTGTCCACGGTAACAGGCGACCCGGAGTTGTACCTTGACCTTATGACAACTAGAACCGGATACTTAATAAAACACACCCTTCCAAGTGCCAGATATAACCCGGTGATCGCTCTCACACAGGGCGACGAAGGGAGGATCGCCGGGTAGGATTATGCTATGCGATGCTACTTGGTGAACTTACCGTCTACTCTCTTCTACTTGCTGCAAGATGGAGGTGGCTAGAAGCGTAGTCTTCGACAGGACTAGCTATCCCCCTCTTATTCTGGCATTCTGTAGTTCAGTCCACCGATATTGCCCCTTTACACAGATACCCATGCATATGTAGTGTAGATCCTTGCTTGCGAGTACTTTGGATGAGTACTCACGGTTGCTTTTCTCCCTCTTTTCCCCCTTTGCATTCTTCTCGGTTGTCGCAACCAAATGCTGGAGTCCAGGAGCTAGAGATCCCGAGGATGATTCTACGTGGAGTTCGGCTTCGAGGAGTAGTTAGGAGGTCCCAGGCAGGAGGCCTTGCCTTTTCGATCGTCGCTACTTTTGTGCCAGCCTTCTTAAGGCAAACTTGTTTAACTCATGTCTGTACTCAAATATTATTGCTTCCGCTGACTCTTGTGTTTTCGAGCTGATGTATTCGAGCCCTCGAGGCCCCTGGCTTGTAATATAAAGCTTGTATTATTTTTCAATTTGTGTCTAGAGTTGTGTTGTGATATCTTTCCGTGAGTCCCTGATCTTGATCGTACGCGTTTGCGTGTATGATTAATGTATGGTCAAATCGGGGGCGTCACACACATGCCCCTTTGCTTGCATTACCCAACTTTGATAAACCATTTGAGATACATTGCGATGCTAGAGGTTATGGCATAGGAGGTGTGTTGATGCAAGAGAAGCGCCCCATAGCTTATTTTAGTGAAAAACTTTCCAGAGCGCAACTTAACTACCCCATCTATGACAATGAGTTATATGCTTTAGTGAGAGCCTTGCATGTTTGGGAGCATTATCTCCGCCCCCATGAGTTCATTCTTCACACGGATCATGAAACACTTAAGTATCTTAAGGGTCAAACTAAGTTGAACAAGCATCATGCTAAGTGGAGTGAATTCATTGAGTCTTTTCCTTATGTCATCAAGTATATCAAAGGCAAAGAGAATGTTGTGGCGGATGCGCTTTCCTGTAGATGGATGATTGTTACCAAACTATTATTGAATGTCATTGGCTTTGAGCACATAAAAGACTTGTATTGCATGATCCTACTTTTGCTATTCCTTATGCCAAATGTTTGACGCATACATCTTGGGAACGCTATTACATCAAGGATGCTTATCTTATGAGAGCTAAGAAACCTTATATTCCCGAGTCTTCTCTTCGTTTGTTACTTTTGCAAGAAGCTCATGGAGGAGGACTTATGGGACACTTTGGACGTGACAACACCTTTGTTACGCTCTCAAAGAACTACTTTTGGCCCAAGATGTTCCGTGACGTCTCACGTTTCACCAACCGAGGCTCTACATGTCGCAAAGCTAAGTCTAAAGCTCAATCCCATGGTATCTATATGCCACTTCCTATTCCGTATCACCCATGGGAAGATATTAGTATGGACTTTGTGCTTGGTTTGCCTTGAACTCGAAATGGCAAAGACTTCGTGTTTGTTGTTGTGGACCGATTCTCTAAAATGGCTCATTTCATCCCATGCAACAAGGTAGACGATGCTTCACATGTTGCAAATCTTTTTTGTAGGGAAATCTTGCGTCTACATGGAGTGCCAAAAACTATTGTCTCGGACCGTGACGTCAAGTTCTTGAGCTACTTTTCGAAGACCTTATGTGCCAAGCTCGGAATCAAGGTTTTGTTCTCTTCGGCATACCATCCTCAAACCGACGGCCAAACGGAGATCACGAACCGGACACTCTCCATTCTACTTTGCGTGTTGATCAAGAAGAACATCAAGGAGTGGGAAGAGTGCCTACCCATCACCGAGTACACCTACAATCGTGCAAGACACTCTACTACTGGCTAGTCCCCCTTTGAGGTCGTCTACGGCTTCAACCTGTTGTCCCCATTGGACATTTTACCTCTTCCACTACAAGAGCGGATCAATATGGACGCAAGTGCACGAGTGAACTATCTCAAGAAGATACATGAAGATACAAGACACACCATCGAGCGCCAGGTACAACGACTCGCGACCAAGCTCAACATCAACAAGCAACCCATGATACTCACCATTGGAGATCTTGTATGGCTACACCCTTCGCAAGGAACACTTCCCTAACGAACGCAAGTCCAAGCTTCGACCACGAGCCGACGGACCCTTCAAGGTGCTCGAGCGCTACAACAAAAATGCGTACAAGATCGACTTACCACAAGTACTCCGTGAGCGATATCGTCAACGTCCACGATCTTTCTCCCTACCATGGTGATGAGGATTTCGATCCGAGGTCAGATCTTTTCCAAGGGGGGGATGATGCGGAGCATCCTATGGTAATCCCCATAGACCTACCTACGTCTCCCACGACACCACTTGGACCAATGACAAGAGCTCGAGCAAAGGCTATTGAAACTAAGGTGAACTCGCTCCTCTCCGAACCACCACTTTCTACATATGAGACATGGCTACTACCTCAAGCGGAGACCCTATGTGTGATCAGGTACTTGGAGGAAGGCCACGAGACAGCTACACCCAACGGACAAGACGGTGAGGACACCAAGTACATTGACCAAGAGGAAGAGCTACCAGGAATCTACAGCCACTAGATGACCGGTACGTGTCGGACGCCCGACGCGTGGGAGCTCCAGCCAGCCAGCCGAGTCCCAGCCCGCGCATGCTCCAGCAGTCGGATGACCGACACCGACCGGACGACCGACACGCTCCAGCCCTCGGACGACCGAGCCCCTCCGGACGACCGGCACCACCATCACAAAACCAAAACGTCGGATGTATGGAGACCACCAGACGACCGACGTCCCGCACGTCAGACGTCGGCCGGAAATCCGACGCCAACCATCGCGAGCCAAACCATCGGACTTCCGACAAGTACTGGATGTCCAGACCCTCGCGAGCCACCGAACGACCGGTAACTGTCGGACGTCCAACGCCTGTGTGTTGACAGCGTGTTGGGCCGAAGCCCATGTACCCTTTCGTTACCCTAGACTATATATACTCCTGCTCCCCCTCTTATTAGGGTTAGCAATGTGATAGCCCATTTGAGAGATAGAGCTTTGCTCATCCACTTGATCCCTTCTCCATCGGAGTTCACGGCCTCTACGGAGAAGATCCCCCAAGTGGATTCAAGACCCCTAATGGGAAGATCCCTCAAGACCTCCTCACGAAGAAGAACTACCGCCTCTTGTATCGTCCTTTGTTGTGTTTGGACCTGGTATCACTCCCTATGTTCATGGATCTAGCATATGTGTGACTGGATCTCGTCAATGTGAGTGTTTTCCCCTCGTCTTTCCCCTCGTGTGCTTTGTGTTCTTCGTTGGATCACCTTCAAATCGTGAAAGATCGGCCCTAGGGTTTCCACCTTACATCAACCTTATTTTTTAGGAATAAAACATATCGTGATTCTGGAGGAGATAACTGAACTTTGATCTAGGGAAAATGTTGTTTGAAAATACCCCGGTATCTTTCGTATAAATAACACGGTAATGGACGCACCGCGGGCTTGATAATATACATACAAAACACCCGTTGTACGTTTTGACCCAAGAAAAAAAGTGTTGAAACATACCCCAATAACTTGAATAAAAATAGCATGGTACTTATGCATCGCTGATATGATAACTCGCGTACAAGCACCATGGTAACTTCTTTATCCAAGAAAAAATATGTTGAATAATATAGACCGGTAACTTGTGTGTAAATAATGGTAATATACACACAACAAATGTGATAACTCACGTACAAACACTAAGCTAACCATTTGACCCGATAACTTTTGTGTAAATAGGACGGTAATATAAGCACAACAGAGTTGATAACTCACGTAGAAACACCACGGTAACTCTTTGCCCCCGGGATAAAATTTGTTGAAAACCATACATCTGGTAACTTCCGTATAAATAACATGGTAATATACGCCCAACAGAGTTGATAACTCACATCCAAACACCGTGATAACTTTGACTAGGGGGGTTTTTTCTTTGAAAAACATAACTCCGATAACTTTTGTGTGATGTCATGGTAATACTCAATCGCTTACCTGATAACTTACGTACAAACACCACGGTAACTTTGACCCGTGGGAAAGAAGTTGTTGAAAAACATACCCTCGATAACTTCTACATAAATAGCATGGTATTTTACGCAACACAGACCTGATCATAGGTGGCCAATGGTACGGTCTGGTATCGACTCAGCTCAGCACCGAAACGGACTAGGTCGACACGAGCTGCAAAGTTTTGTTTATAAGCAGACTTTATTGTGTCCCCACGTGGACCTCATCCTTGCGGTCCAGGAAAGACACCGATGCTAGAAAGGGGTACTGCAGACCTAATAATTAACCTACAAAGGTCATGGTAAATTTTTACCTAGAAAAAAATAGTCGAAACATACCCCTCGTAACTTTAGTGTAAACATCATGATAAGTTATGTATTGCAGCCATGATAACTTACGAAGTCCAGGCATGATAACTTTTGACCTGGAAAAAAAAGTCATCAAAACATATCAACATGGGATCTAGTTTCGAATGTCACATCATGACAAATCTTTTATGTGAAGACAACTTTTCAATCCGGCCGACGGTTTGAGCTACAAACCATTTTGAATTCTCGGTTTTTGAAAAGTATCTGATGACATTATCAGTTTTGTTTTTTCATGCATGCATCTAATTAGGAGCTTTCTAACCCTCGCATGCATGCAAACAAGCAGAGGCGGTTGATGTTATTTGGCAGGAGAGATGCACATGTAACGCGCAGATGAAATTAGCGATCGCTAAGAAATCGTGTGCTTGGAGGGATGTGACAGTTCGTTCGAATCTATTCCTATAATCAGAACGTTTGGAAGATATAACAGTCCTTAATTATAAACATGAAAATATAATAATACAATATTATTGCATCTAGGCATATTTCCAACACATTTAACATTTTTGGACTACGTGATTATTTTCAAATATATTTTTTGATACCTATTTTCATTTTAATACACATTATATATTTTTATATACATGTAAAACATTTCTATATATTTTTATCATTTTTAAATACATTATTATCCATTTTTTAAATATATGTTTTGAGTTCAACTTCTTTTCATACAGATTGTGCATTTTTCATATACAGCAGGAACAATTCTTTAGACACGTTAAACATTTTTCAAATACGATTAACATTTTTTCAGATATATGTTTTGATGTCTAATTTTTTTATACAAACTATTAAATTTTTTTATACATCAGAAACATATTTCTTATAGCTACGAAACATTTTTTATACACATTTAAACGTTTTCAAGTACATGATTAACATTTTTCCTGATGTATATTTTAATGTCTACTTTTTTCTTACAGATTGTACACTTTACATATACATAAGATACATTTATCTTATGCATGTTTAACATTTTTTCAAGTAAATGATTATTTTTTAAGAAAAGATATGTTTTGTTGTCAACTCTCTTTTCATATATATTACATATTTTTTTATATACATAATGAACATTTTTATAGACGTTTAACATTTTTTAGATATTACTATCATTTAAAAAACAATTTGATGTCTACTTTTCTCCATACCTGGTGTACATTTTTTATATACATCAGAAACATTTTTATACTATCTTAATTTTTTTCAAGGTCATGGTTTTTATTTTTTAAGTAAATTTAAGTTTTTCAAATATATTATTCAAAATATTAATAATAAAAAGCAATTGGCAATAAAAATAAAATTAGAGTGACGACGACATGACGATAACGTGAAGACCCCTGTTCCACCTTCTGCTGGACCTATATCTCGCATGGAACGGGTCTCTCGTTGAACCGTCTGCACTAATCGGTTGGCCCTTTAACGGAGAGCTCCTAATGGACGCTTACTGCATCCAACAGCGCGCCGACGCACAGCCAAACCGATATTGGGCTGGCCCACTCGAAGGCATCAAGTTAACTGTCTTTATTCTGTAAAAAAGAACCAAAAAAATCTATGCGCTATTTTGAAGGATTCAAACTCGTGATGACAGCTCATCGACAAGTGATGCTAGCCAAAAGAGCGAATGACTTCTAGTGAATAAAATTAGCAGAATCTGTTTAGAAATTCACTGGACCGGATATTTACTGCAGCCTAATTTTTTACTAAACCGGGTAGTGTTTTGAATTATTTGCACAAATTTTCAAAAACACAGAGAAGTTCTGGAAACAATTATAAACAAAAATGGGAAATTTCTAAGTTTTTTTATAAAAGCGAAAAATCAAATCAATAAGACTGAATTAACTTGAAAATATTTCTGAAAAATCTGCACATTTTACTTGAAAGTGAAAAAAACGAAATTCCTCGAACATTGTTTGAACTAGCGAGCAAATTTTGAAGACATTTTTTATTTTGATAAATTATTAAAAACTTATACCCTTTTTTAATTTCCTGAACATTTCTTTTTACAAAAGGGAGAAAAATAAAAGTCGAACATTTTAGAAATTACTGACAAATTTTCAAACAATCGAACATTTTTTAAAACTACCTGAACACCTTTTGCTTGCGATCAAATTTACAAAGAATCAACAAAATTTGAATTTCCGAAATTTTTTTGGAAAGGAGAACAATATTTGAAATATCAGAACATTTTTTCAATTTCTGAAGTAATTTTGAAAATAAAAACATTTTCTCAAATGTTGAACAGTTTTTGTAATTATAAACTTGCATGAAATTACCGAACATTTTTTTAAACTTGCATGACAAAAAAATGTATTCTAAGTAATTTCCGAATTATTTTATATTTTCTAAATTTCCTATCACAACTTGAAAAAAGGAAGATTTTTTGGAAAAAAAATTAACAAATTTTGGTCTATTACAATTTATTTTTAAAACTGAACATTTTTTGAAAAATAAAATGAAAGAACATAAAAGAAAAGTAGAAACAGAAAAGAAGCAGAAAAAAATGAAAAATAAATTAAAAAAACAAGGTTCAGGGAAGCTACTAGAAGGTTTTCAAAACCGGTTGGGCGCAGCGTAAAGCTGGAACCGGGCCGGCCCATCTCTCGTGGCTAGCATCCTTGCCCTGTACGAATCTCCGATTCGCCGCAGCGAGCGGCGAATAGCGTTTTCCCCTTTAATGCACAGCTGAGAGAGAAATAAGGAAGAAAAAAAGGTAGAGATAAGGAACCGATCCCAGGACCCCCTGGGTGAGAGGCTGCTTTTGTAGCCACCGAGTTAGCTCGAGCTTAATGATGTATTGCAGGGCGCAACCTACTTGAGAGGAAATGAGCTGGTTTTCCACAGGTTTTTTTGTTTTTCCTTATTCACCTGTTTTTCCGTTTCTTTTCTATGTTTTCACTGTTCTTTTATTTTATTTCTTTTTTCCTTCGGTTTTCTTTATTTTTTCTTGGTTTTCATTTGTTTTTTTTCTTCAGGTTTGTTTCTTTCTTTCTCGTCTTCATCTGTTTTCTTTGTCTTCTCTCAGATTTCACTCTTTTCCAATACACATTTGTGTTACATATCTATACTTTTTTTAAATACGTTTAACATTTTTTAAATGCTTGATTAACATTTTTTAAAATACCATATTAATATATTTTTAATACATGGTCAACACTTTTCTGTACATGTTTAACATCTTTTTCAAATGCTTGATTAACATTTTCAAAATATAATTTCAATATTTTTGGAATACAGGATCAACATTAATCTACACATTTAACATGTTTTAAATACAAGTTCAACATTTTTTGAATAAATGGTCAACATTGTTTCTATACACATTTAACATTTTTTAAATACAAGATTAACATTTTTTAATACATGGTCAACATTTTTTCTATACACATTTAACATTTTCAAATACAAGTTCAACATTTTTTTAATACATGATCAACATTTTTTCTATACACATTTATCACTTTTCAAATAAAAGTTTAACATTTTTTTAATACATGGTGAATATTTTTTTAAAAGCTTGATTTATTTATTTTATTAAATACATGATCAACTTTTTTCACACACATAGTATATTTTTTCCATACAATTTTTGTACACATGATCAACATTTTTTGAAACATTACGTAAATATAAATTTTAATATATATTTTTTATAGTGTAAACATAAGTAAAAAAAGAATCGAAAAACAAAATTAAAGCCTAAAGAAAAGCAGGAAGAAAAAAAACGAGGCACTTCAGCGAGTCGCAAGGTCCTCTCAAGTGACGCGAGATATAGAAGCGCCCGCTGCCTTCCACCTCGCGTCGTACGATGCCCTCACAAAAGAAAAAGAAAAAAACTCGTGTCATTCGAGGTAAAGTCGCGCTGTCAACCCAACCTCTTGTGACAGCGCGAACCAACCTGTGGTTGAAAGGTTAGAGGGACTGTGGTATCCCCAGCCCATCAGGGTTCAAGGCCTAGTGCTCGCATTATTCTTGAATTTATTTCAGGATTTCCGGCAATGTGCTTTCAATGGGAGGAGACGTTCCCGTCGACGACGAGGCACCTACGGTAACTGTAAATTTCAAGATAACATGCCGGCTCAGTCTCTCGGAGGTGCTCATAATGGTAGGGTGTGCATGTCTGCGTTCATAGAGGTGAGCGTATGCGCGTATATATATGAGCACTTGCGTCTGCACTGATGTTAAAAAAAACGCTAGTGACAGCAAAGCCAGCCAGGAGTGGTGCCCCAGCACGATTACGGTACGTGCTGTCGTGCATACCATGTCGTCTACGACTGCCATCCGCTGCTCCATTGGTTCAAACTCAAATCTCACGGAGCTCCTCAAAGTAGCTAGTTCCTACCATAAGCAAATTCTTCTCCACGCCCTTGCCAAGACGCGAGGTACCATGGCGACCGGCAGCCCCGTGTCGCAAGAAGAACCGGAGGAAAGGCAGATCGGCATCGACCCGTTCTCGCTGCGGCAGCTCTCCCGCCTCGACATCGACAAGCCACTGCCCATCCCCTCCGTCTCCGTTGACGACCGCCACCGGCCTGCATACTCTCCCGCGCGGTCTGCCAGCGCCAGCATGCCGTGCTCCGGCGCGGCAACCCCGCGCTTGTCGTCAGCGGCGACCGAGCCCACCAGGTGGGACGCGCACCTGGCAACCTCCTCGGTGGCGGACACCACATGCCCCTCTAGGGCTGTTTCCAGAAGCAAGTCCTGCGCCGACGGGGAGATGGAGCTGGCCGACAACGAGTTCGACGTCATCCTCTCATCCCCGGAGCGGAGGGCGAGCGCGCCGCAGCGATGGGGAAGCGACGTGCCGCTCATCGGGGACGCGCGCGGCAAGGACGGCCGGCGCAGGGGAAAGCACGGCACTGAAGGGGCGCCGTTCAGCTGCTGCCTCTACCTCCCAGGGCTCACAAGGAGGAACAAGCTGCCGCCGTCGGCCACGGCAACCGCTGTGCGCTCGTCATCGGGTTTGCCGTCGGCGACGTTCCGCGGCCCAGCCGGCGTCCAGCCTGAGTCAGAGTCGGACGATCCAAGCGTGGCGCGGCAGAGCACCATGTCGCTGGCAGTGTCGCTCGAGCGGTTCGAGTGCCGATTCTCCATGAGATCCTCGGGGGGCTTGGCCCTCGACGACGAGGCCGCCTCGTCATCGTATTTCGACCTACCGCTGGAGCTCATTCTAGGCTGCGAAGACGACGATGAGACCGGCCTGCCCATGCACGCCGCCTTCATGTTCGACAGCGACGGCATACGGAAGAGCGTGCTGAAGAAGGGTGTGCGGCGTGACGTGGCACGACCGTCGTCTGCGAAGGTGGCGACGGACGGGTCCGGCACTGACAGAATCCCAGCCCGCCACCACGTGAGGTTCTCAGTGACGTCGGGGTCCGCAGATTCATAGGCGTGTCTTCGCCATCGACGCGCCATCGACGCCGACCGACCATCGCGTTCAGAGCCATTTGACGCTTGATCTGGTTTCCCTAATCTGGTAGAAATGTACTCGCAGTTTCTTGTAAGTTCTATATTATAAACCATGAGTTGTGTTGTTAATGTTCTTGATATGTATGTATATCGATATACATACGCAATGTTTTCATATTACTACTTCAATATAGCTTTTGCATTTCGATTTATGCATGGTCCAAGTTTTAATCCGAAAATTTGCAGATGTAGTAAGTTTATTAAGTTCCCACTTCATTTTCTTCCAGAATAGAGAGATTGCATATCTTTTCATCAATAGGTAGAAGAAAATAGTACATGGAGTGAACATTACATAGAGAAGAGAGGGGGGCACCACATCAAGTGTGGGTAAAGGGAAACAACACAGTCAAATATTTGCGAAGCCTGAACTCCAACCAGAAAAGGCGACGAGACGAGACACATGACACCCAGGCCGTGTCTCGACCAACGCGAGGCACCCCCTCACATGGCTACGGCTCCACAACCGATTGAATCAACGTATCCCCTCCCCCACCTTAAGCACCTAACGAGTCGGCAAGTGGGCTGCAAGACATGATCCGGTCGTAGGAAGGAGCCAAGGAAGATGGGCCAACGATGTCGTACATCGCGCCCCAGATGCCCACGCCCTGAGAAGCACTGAAGCAATCCACATCAAGCACGTCACCCAACATATCGAAATCCAACACCATGGACACCGAGAGCATCCAAGACAACACCTTCATGAAGGGGACGACATCGTGACTCCACCGCCGTCCAATCTGGAGAACTGGATCTAGTGTTTCCCCTGATGCTCGTTGAGGGGCCTAGAGAAGGCTATGGAAGCGCCTCCAAAAAGGGGACGACTCGCAGGTGTCGCCACTGCCAGCACGAGCAATCCGAGCAGGGATTTTTCCTTAGCATATGGCCGAGCAATCCCAAAGCCATCGGTTTAGGATCCGGAGATGTTGTTAAAATATATGTGTCGAATATGTGTACAAGTTGTGCTACAGTTGGACATGTAATTAGCGGTGGGTTAGGTGTTTGAGTCAAACATGTGTAACCCGGGCCTATTATATATAGGCACCGCGGCGTAGCCAAATAGACTAGACATAAGTTGAAGGCTAATATAGAGATCACAAAAGGGACAGCCCAGGTGCCCATGGCAGGGGTAGCGGACCGGCCGTGGTGAGGGTAGTCGAAGTTCTTTCTGGGGGCTCGAGGGCTTATCGTCGACTGTATCATGTGATTTGATACATGGGAAGTGCGCCCATAATCATTCCAAGGGGGTACCCATGTTGGTGAACCTCGTCAACAAATCTCGGCGTCATTGCTTGTGATGTGTGATTGCTTGTCCTCGATGGGTCGATGGTGGCCTTGGATTATACAGACACATGCCAAAACAAAATCGCTACCTAGATCCATTACTGCAGGAAGGAGACTTATGCCCATCACCAAACAATAGTTGCACTAGGCGTTGATGTACCCTCCACTAACACCACCCCTTTTGCAGGCACTTGAGACGCCACGAACAACCGCGGGCTAGATCTGCGGAGAGGAGAACGAAATTCGCCGGTACCAACCAGCCCGAGAGAGAGCGCGGGTCTTGGATGGGCCAAGCCGCTAGGAGAGGCAGCTCATGAGTGATCGTTTTGCACACATTCCACCATTGTTTAAACCAGACAATCTCATAATATCTGAGAGAATCACTTCAATATTGCAAGTAATGCAATAAATTGTGAAATCCTTTCTTTAATGTATTTTCATAGGAAATGGACCCAAACATAAGAGAAAATCATCATATAGAAGGAAAGACCAAGTGTGGGAGCCAAGCCAAGTCAAATAGAGGCGTCACAGGGCCAACAGAGCAAAAGAAGACGCATGGTATGAGCGCGCTCGCTTGTACCAGCGGTCGTACCACACACCAAGAGCTCTGTGGCATCTAATAGAACACATTTTATAAAAGGGGACATGCCTGATACACGAAGGAGTCAAAAAACATTGCAGAACACCACCAAAGCCATTCACAAACCCTAGCCGCCGCCATTTCCCAACTCATCTTCATTGAAGGAAATATGCCCTAGAGGCAATAATAAAGTTGTTATTTATATTCCTTATATCATGATAAATGTTTACTATTCATGCTAGAATTGTTAACCGGAAACTTGATACATGCGTGGATACATAGACAAAACACCGTGTCCCTTGTAAGCCTCTACTAGACTAGCTCGTTAATCAAAGATGGTTAAGTTTCCTAACCATATACATGTGTTGTCATTTGATGAACGGGATCACATCATTAGGAGAATGATGTGATGGACAAGACCCATCCATTAGCTTAGCATAATGATCGTTTAGTTTTATTGCTATAGCTTTCTTCATGTCATATACATATTCCTTTGACTATGAGATTATGCAACTCCTCGATACCGGAGGAATGCCTTGTGTTCTATCAAACGTCACAACGTAACTGGGTGATTATAAAGATGCTCTACAGGTATCTCCGAAGGTGTTTGTTGGGTTGGCATAGATCAAGATTAGGATTTTTCACTCCGAGTATCGGAGAGGTATCTCTGGGCCCTCTCGGTAATGCACATCATAATAAGCCTTGCGAGCAATGTGACTAATGAGTTAGTTGCAGGATGATGCATTACGGAACGAGTAAAGAGACTTGCCGGTAGCGAGATTGAACTAGGTATGAAGATACCGACGATCGAATCTCGGGCAAGTAACATACCGATGACAAAGGGAATAACGTATGTTGTCATTACGGTACGACCGATAAAGATCTTCGTAGAATATGTGGGAACCAATATGAGCATCCAGGTTCCGCTGTTGGTTATTGACCGGAGAAGTGTCTCGGTCATGTCTACATAGTTCTCGAACCCGTAGGATCTGCACGCTTAACGTTCGATGACGATTTTGTATTGTATGAGTTATGTGATTTGGTGACCAAATCTTGTTCGGAGTCCCGGATGAGATCACGAACATGACGATGAGTCTCAAAATGGTCGAGGGGTAAAGATTCATATATGGTACGATAGTATTCGGACACCGGAAGTGTTCCGGGGGTACTGGGTACGTATCGGGTCACCGGAAGGGGTTCTGGGCACCCCCAGGCAAAGATATGGGCCTTATTGGGCCAAGGGCGGGACAGATAAGCCCCTAGTGGGCTGGTGCGCCCCCATATAGGCCGAATAGGAGGAGAAGGAAGGAGGGGAAGGGAGAAAGGAAAGGGGAGGATTCGGCCTCCCCCTTTCCTTCTCTCCCCCTCTCTTTCCTTCCCCCTCCGACACTTATGGACGGGGGAGGCCGACTTGTGGGAGGCGCCCAAGTAGGATTACTCCTACTTGGGGCGCCCCTTGCTGCCCGTCTCCCTCTCCCACCTATATATATGTGGGGGGCACCGCTAGAACATACAACATTGATTCATAGCCGTGTGCGGCGCCCCCCTCAACAGTTTATGCCTCCGGTCATATTCATGTAGTGCTTAGGCGAAGCCCTGTGCGGATCACTTCACCATCACCGTCACCACGCCGTCGTGCTGACGGAACTCTCCCTTGACACTTTGCTGGATCAAGAGTTCGAGGGACGTCATCGAGCTAAACATGTGCAAAACTCAGAGGTGACGTACGTTCGGTGCTTGATCGGTTGGAACGAGAAGAAGTTCGACTACATCAACCGCGTTAACAAATGCTTCCGCTTTCGATCTACGAGGGTACGTGGACACACTCTCCCCCTCTCATTGCTATGCATCTCCTAGATAGATCTTGCGTGAGCGTAGGATTTTTTTTTGAAATTGCATGCTATGTTTCCGAACAGTGGCATCCGAGTCAGGTCCATGCATAGATGATATGCACGAGTAGAACACAAAGAGTTATTCACGAGTAGAACACAAAGAGTTGTGGGCGGTGATCACCATACTGCTTACCACCAATGCCTTATTTTCATTCTGCGGTATTGTTGGATGAAGCGGCCCAGACCAACCTTACATGACCACGTTCATGAGACCGGTTCCACCGACAGACATGCAACTAGTTTTGCATAAAGGTGGCTGGCGGGTGTCTGTTTCTCCAACTTTAGTTGAATCGAATTTGACTGCGTCCTGTCCTTCTTGAAGGTTAAAACAGCAACTTGATAAATCACCGTTGTGGTTTTGATGCGTAGGTAAGAACGGTTCTTGCTAGAAGCCTGTAGCAGCCACGTAAAACTTGCAAGAACAAAGTAGAGGACGTCTAACTTGTTTTTGCAGGGCATGTTGTGATGTGATATGGTCAAGACATGATGTGATATACGTTATTGTATGAGATGATCATGTTTGTAAAAGTTATCGGCAACTGGCAGGAGCCTTATGGTTGTCGCTTTACCATTTGTGTTTTACCACCTGGTATGGAGCCATCTTACGTTTCGTGCACATCTTTTCCTGCTCATACATGTGTTTTTGCACGTTTGAGACGAAGGAACGCCAAAAGCGAAGGCAGCTCTCTGGGTCCCTACCGACGCTGGGGTGCGAATATGAAATGCAAACGCCATGTAATTGCTTTACTTTATCATATGCGTTAGCGATAGTTGTAGAAGCAATAGTTGGCGATACGACAACGACGCTACGATGGAGATCAAGGTGTCAAGCCGGTGATGATGGAGATCATGACGGTGCTTTGGAGATGGAGATCAAAGGCACAAGATGATGATGGCCATATAATGTCACATATTTTGATTGCATGTGATGTTTATCTTTTATGCATCTTATTTTGCTTAGTACGGCGATAGTATTATAAGATGATCCCTCACTAAAATTTCAATGTATAAGTGTTCTCCCTGAGAATGCACCGTTGCGACAGTTCGTCGTGCCGAGACACCACGTGATGATCGGGTGTGATAAGCTCTACGTTCACATACAACGGGTGCAAGAAAGTTTTGCACATATGGAATACTTGGGTTAAACTTGACGAGCCTAGCATGTACAAACATGGCCTCGGAACACTGGAGACCGAAAGGTCGAACGTGAATCATATAGTAGATATGATGAACATAGAGATGTTCACCATTGATGACTATTCCATCTCACATGATGATCGGACATGGTTTAGTTGATTTGGATCACGTATCATTTAGATGACTTGAGGGATGTCTATCTAAGTGGGAGTTCTTAAGTAATATGATTAATTGAACTTAATTTATCATGAACTTAGTCCTGACAGTATTTGCATATCTATGTTGTAGATAAATAGCTCGCGTATAGCTCCCATGTTTTATTTTTTGATATGTTCCTAGAGAAAACTAAGTTGAAAGATGATAGTAGAAATGATGCGGATTGGGTCCGTGATACGAGGATTATCCTCATTCCTGCACAGAAGTATTATGTTCTTGATGCACCGCTAGGTGACAAACCTATTGCAGGAGCAGATGCAGACGTGATGAACGTTTGACAAGCTCGGTATGATGACTACTTGATAGTTTAGTGCACCATGCTTTACGGCTTAGGACCTGGACTTCAAAAATGTTTTGAACGCCATGGATCATATGAGATGTTCCAAGAACTGTTATTGATATTTCAGACTCATGCCCGTGTTTAGAGGTATGAGACCTCTGACAAGTACTTTGCCTACAAGATGGAGGAGAATAACTCAGCTAGTGAGCATGTGCTCAGAATGTCTGGGTACTACAATCGCTTGAATCAAGTGGGAGTTAATCTTCCAGATAAGATAGTGATTGACAGAGTTCTCTAGTCACTATCACCAAGTTACTAGAACTTCGTGATGAACTATAATATGCAAGGGATAACGAAAACGAATCCCAAGCTCTTCGCAATGCTGAAATCGGCGAAGGTAGAAATCAATAAATAGCATCAAGTGTTGATGGTTAAACAAGAACACTAGCTTCAAGAAGAATGGCAAGCAAGTTGTGACTCCCGTGAAGAAGCCCAAAGCTAGACCCAAACCTGAAACTGAGTGCTTCTACTGCAAAGGAAATGGTCACTGGAAGCGGAACTGCCCAAAAACTTGGCGGATAAGAAGGATGGCAAAGTCAACAAAGGTATATTTGATATACATGTTATTGATGTGTACTTTACTAGTGTTCATAGTAGCCCCTGGGTATTTGATACCGGTTCAGTTGCTAAGGTTTGTAACTCAAAACAGGAGTTGCAAAATGAACAGATACCAGTTAAGGGCAAGGTGACGATGTGTGTCGGAAGTGATTCCAAGGTTGATAAGATCACCGTCACACACTCCCTTTACCTTCGGGATTAGTGTTGAACCTAAAATAAATGTTATTTGGTGTTTGTGTTGAGTATGAATATGACTGGATCATGTTTATTGCAATACTGGTATTCATTTAAGTCAAAGAATAATTGTTATTCTGTTAACATGAATAAAACCTTCTATGGTCATACACTTAATGGTTACTGAATCTCGATCGTAGTGATACACATATTCATAATATTGATGCCAAAAGATGCAAAGTTGATAATGATAGTGCAACATATTTGTGGCACTGCCGTTTAGGTCATATTGGTGTAAAGCGCATGAAGAAACTCCATGCGGATGGACTTTTGGAATCACTTGATTATGAATCATTTGATACTTGCGAACCATGCCTCATGGGCAAGATGACTAAAACTCCGTTCTCCGGAACAATGGAGCGAGCTAATGACTTATTGGAAATAATACATACCGATGTATGCGGTCCGATGAGTGTTGAAGCTCGCGGCGGGTATCGTTGTTTTCTGACCTTCACAGATGATTTGAGCAGATATGGGTATATCTACTTAATGAAACACAAGTCTGAAACATTTGAAAAGTTCAAAGAATTTCAGAGTGAAGTGGAGAATCATTGTAACAAGAAAATAAAGTTTCTACGATCTGATCGCGGAGGCGAATATTTGAGTTACGAGTTTGGCCTTCATTTAAAACAGTGTGGAATAGTTTCACAACTCACGCCACCTAGAACACCACAGCGTAATGGTGTGTCCAAACATCGTAACCGTACTTTCTTAGATATGGTACGATCTATGATGTCTCTTACCGATTTACCACTATCGTTTTGGGGTTATGCATTAGAGACAGCCGCATTCACGTTAAATAGGGCACCATCTAAATCCGTTGAGATGACACCGTATGAACTATGGTTTGGCAAGAAACCTAAGCTGTCGTTTCTTAAAGTTTGGGGTTGCGATGCTTATGTGAAAAAGTTTCAGCCTGATAAGCTCGAACCCAAATCGGAGAAGTACGTCTTCATAGGATACCCAAAAGAAACTGTCGGGTACACCTTCTATCACAGATCCGAAGGCAAGATCTTTGTTCCTAAGAATGGATCCTTTGTAGAGAAGGAGTTTCTCTTGAAAGAAGTGAGTGGAAGGAAAGTAGAACTTGATGAGGTAACTGTCGTGGAATTGTCACGACAGATGTCCTAGTGGAAGGACTTAGTTGTGGAGCCATCGCGACGAGGTTAGCTTAAAGGGGTTAAAACGGGACAAAGGACGCGAGGAGTTTATACTGGTTCGGCCCCTTGCGATGAAGGTAAAAGCCTAATCCAATTTGAGGTGGTATTACTAGGGTTTCGATTACCAGGGAGCAAATACGCTTAGCCTGGCTTTCGATCTGTTGTTTCTTGCCCTAAGCCGCTGCCGGGTCGTCCCCTTATATACACGGGTTGATGCCCTGCGGCTTACAGAGTCCCGGACAGCTCATACAAACGTGTCCAGCTCGGTAACTTATCTTACATGCCTTACAATACAAGTCACATATATATGGCGGTTTATGCTTAAAGGCCTTAAGCCGCCTTTGGGCTTTAGGCCCTTTAACAAGCCTACTACATGAACCGCCATCTTCAACATATTCATGGGCTTGGTTTATGAACCGTCATTAGGATAATCCGGCCCCTCCTGGGCGGGTCATATCCAATAGTCATATCCCCAACATTAGGCCCTAGCTTGATTTGAACTTGTTCATGTCAATCTTCAACACTTAGAAAAAATCCTTCTTCATCTTCTTGTGAGATATTGTAACCCGCCATGATGTCATCTCCTGGAATCACAGAAAACCGCCATGACATCATCTGTCATTAATTGCGCACAATACCCAGCCTATCTTTAACAGATCCTTATTTTTTAATAACCTCCTCAAAATCGAGGCGCTCGCGCCGTCACATATCCATTTCCTTATCTCCTCGATCGCATGCCACTTATCCTTCCAGCCTTATAAATAGGGCCATGGGTCCTCTTTTCACTCCCCCCCTTTGCCTTCTCGCCTTCATCTTCTTCCTCGCAACGCTCCAGCGCACCCGAGCTCCGCCGCCGTCGACCTTCGTCCACTGCTTCAACTCCAGCCGCTGCATCACCCTAAAAGAACCAAAACATTGCGGCGCCTCTCCGCTGTTCATCAGCATCGGTAAGCATTCACTTTTCCTCTTAATAGATCTGCCTTAGGGTTTCCCTATTCATCGGCGTTCATCACCGTCCTCCTTCTCTTTCCTAGATCGCATAATTTTGATCTGAAAATGACACAAATCTTGTGTGGTAGTAGTTTTAGCACTTGTTTTTTGATATCAGAATATATCCTTATTGCAACAGATCTCATCTGGGCATCCCCACTTTTCTGCTGCCGCCACCTTAGGTTTAGATTTTATTTCATTTTTCTGAACTGCTGCAGATCCAATCTTATAGCTCCAATCTGTGAAACCTGTTTGTCCCAACACTTAGTAAAATTCACTCTTGTCAGATCTTAAATACCAGTGCTTGTCATGGCGGCTTATATCACCCGCTTATAATTACCCATATATCATTAGGCCCCATTTAAGCCATCATTCTGAATACATACTGCAGCCTTTTACTTCCGGCTTAATGAATCAATTTGAACCGGCAAATTTTTTCCTTTCCTTTAGGCTTCTCTCTTCACAATGCCGCCAAAGACAGTCACTTCATGTAACTGTGTTCCCTCCATTGTCACTGAGAACACACTTAGAGACTTTGTCAAAATTGGGTACTTGCCAGCAAAGAATGTCATGCATTACTACGCCCTGATCCAGGCGAAGAAAGACCTCAACCAAAGGATGACGAAGTCATTGTTTTTACTGATCACATGAATCGGGGCTTCTCACCGCCCAGTTCTAAATTCTTCTGAGACGTTCTGCACTTCTTTCAACTCCATCCTCAAGACATCAGACCCAATTCCGTGTCAAACATCTGCAACTTTCAAGTCTTCTGCGAAGTATACCTTCAAGAGGAGCCCAGTGTCGACCTCTTTAGGGAATATTTTTATTTGAACCGCCAAAACGAGTTTACGAACGGACCCAGCCTGGAGCTAGGCGGAATCTCAATTCAACGGAGAAGAGATGCTATCTTCCCCTATGCCCGCTTTCCAAGTCACCCCAAAGATTGGAATCAGACGTGGTTTTACTGCAAAGATACTTCTCCGGCTGACGAGAATCCACTGCCAGGTTATCGTGTCGAGCGCCTGGACCCAAAGCATCATCTTCCTGAAAAGCTGACCACTGCCGAACGTGCAAAGCTTACTCCCACCATTGCAAAGGTTAAAGCTCTGCTGGGAAATGGGTTAACTGTCATTGATTTGGTTCGGTGCTGGGTTTCTTGGCGAATCATACCCTTGAGTCGCCGGCCCGGCATAATGTGTACTTATACTGGCGGTATAAAGGATCCACTGCGCCACAGCTCCATGCAGTTAACTAACAAGGCAATCAATGAAATGACAAAGACCCTTCTGAATGAAGATGCAGAAGATTGCAGCAAAGTGGGTTTGAACCCTTTCTGCAAGCTTAACCTGCCACCGGATGTGAGTTTCTAAATCCCTTACTTTTACCTCATTATTCAAATACTTTTATTAACTCCACCTTTGATGACCTTCATAGGCTGAATCTGATTTTTGGAAAAAGAAATGTGACCATGAAGCTGCCAAGAAGGCCAGGGCTGCCAAGAAAGCCGCCAAGAAAACCACTAAGAAAAATAAGAAGAAATCAAGCGCCTCCGATATGTTTGAACTGAATGACAGCTCTGAGTCGGAGGTAGCCCTTGACTCCCTTGGCTCCTTTTTCAATTACCTTATTGACACTGATTATTATCAGGATGACACGAGGGCCATCCAAGCAGTTGAAGAAGAGGTAACTATCATTTCCTCCGACTCCGAGCCTTTGCCAAGACAGAAAATTCGACGGGTAACCCGGAAAGTAAGGTTTTCACACCCCTTAGCTCATTTGGATCCTCACTTTCTTTTGAAGCAACAGCAGCACGAGAACCGGTGACAGACTCGGACCAGCGGAGGTGAAGAATTATCCTCCGGCTTACCGAACACTCCAGCTCCACGGAAACGTCGAAACGAGGTCCTTCAGAACTTAAACTCTTTTTACCCACTGACGGGCCTCACTCGCCAGCCACTTAATTCTTCCGATTCAAACTACCAGGAGACTTCCCGCTCTTCCTCCGGCGACTCATTGCAAACCCATTTGCCGGCTTTCAAGACTGCCCCTGGGTAATACCAATTTCTTTTTATTCTTTACCTCCTTATGCTCTTACACTTGTACTAACTTGTCATAACCCGTGCAGTGGACAAGCCAAGCCTAGTAAAAAGGCGAAGGTGCCCAAGCCAGTTGAAGATCCTAAGGTCCATGAACCGGAGCAGCAAGTTCCAGCATCAGACGTTTCTGAAAAACAACCAGAAGAACCTGTTCATGATGTCCCACCAGAAATTCCTGACCTCTCCGGCGACCAAACAAAACTCAATCCTTTGAGTACTGAAGCATCAAACCTACTTAAGCCGCCGGAGACTCATACCGATGACGTTATGATTACTGGCACCGACTTTAGAGAACCGGGAAATCCAACTGTCTTGGCCAGACATTCCGCTAAACAAGAGTTCATTGGAGAGCGGAAAGTGAGATTTGATGTCGCCCACTATTCTCAATTGAGCAGTAGTGAAGTACTCTCTGGCTACCTCAACCAAGTACACTCCAGCCGCGATCTTGAAATCGACATGGTGAAGCAGATGCATAAAAAATACGAGGTATGAATTCCTGCTTAAATCAGTTATGCACACCTTGCCAGCCCCCAAGTCTACTGGGTATGATAAAATTCGAATATGCTGTAGACTTAGAATAACCATGAGCATCTTTAGTAGAATCCTTCCAAGACCGGCTTTCGTACTTATAGTGAACCGAATTTTAAACAATTAACTTTGCATCTGTAGTCCCCAAGGGCCGGTTTAATCTGCATGAATGAACCGGTCCTATTCACCATTGGTTATAAAGAGAGCTTACCTGTATAGCCCCCATAATCCGGCTATGATTGTTTACGACACAACCGGGTTATCATAAAGTAGTAAGCAGACACAAGCGATATGCATTAGCCCCCAAGTGCCAAGTACTCTTGCTTGCAAAGTGCTTGGGACTTAGTGTCATGAGCCGGTATATGAAAAAAATTCCGGTAGGCATTAGCCCCCAAGTGCCAAGTGTTGTTGCTTGCAAAGTGCTTGGGACTTATATTCTTGTAACCTGGATATGAATGTGTTTATAACTCTATGCTTGTACAGGACGCCACTGCTGAACTTGAATCACAATTGGCTAACACAGAGACCCGGCTGGAGAACCAGGAGTTTGAGACCCGGAAAGCTGAGTCAAAATTCCAATTTAGCATGGCTAAAATGGAAAAGTTGAAGACCAGTTTTTAGGCAGAGAGAAATTGTTGGGCTGAAGAAAAGACTGCTTTGACGTAGTGAGCTGAGAAAGCGGAGGCGACTCTTCAAGAGGTGACCACTGAGCTCACCGATTTAAAACACCGTGTATCCCACATGGTTTCTGCTATCTTTGGTGAGTCGCATTGCTAACCATCAAAAGTGAATCTTTTATTTGATGATATAAACCGCCTCTAACCAATATATGACTTACTCATGTCCCAGGAGCAGTAATCTTAACCAAGATATGCTTGTGAAGCTCAAAGGTATTTACACACTTGTTGAACAGCTATACACTGGAGCTCAGTGTGCACTGGCCACAATTTCTCCAACTAATCAAGCACCTACTCTCTTGATAGATGTCTTGAAAAAACTTTATGTGCTGCCTGCCAGGATTGATGAGATGAAGCGGTCTTCTGCAAGAGCCGGTGCCGTGACAGCTTTGAGCCGGCCAAAGCATGGGTACCAGAGCTAGACCCGGCTGAGGTAGCTACTGGATACCCAAGATTGAAAGAAGATGGCACTCCGTTTGATCAAAAAGACTTCGCTACTTGTGTGAAGAAATACGTCCAATGGCGACTCTGATTGCAAATGACATGGACCTTTCAAAATACCACCCAGCTTATAACAGGGAGAATCAGAAGATGCCCACGCCGGCTTATAAAGTGATGGATCTAATCCCTCCAATCCGTAAGCATACTTTTGCCCTTGAAGTTGAGCTGTCTGAACTTATAGATGATGAGGCTGAATTTCAAGCTTTATGTGGCATCGATTGGTCATCCCCAAATTTTCAGAGAGCGGAAGATGACGAAGAACCGGAAAAGGATGATCCAGAGGCCTCATGTCAGCGAGGCCAAGAAGAGTGAACCGCCAGGCGGTTTATATATTTGATCCTTTGAAGACACTTCATCTTGTTTGGCTCCCGGAGTCATGTAATAGGGTAGTGATACTTTAATCTGCCGTGCCGTCATGCACGTTTCTGTTTTGCACAATACTGCTGGTCCGCCAGTTTAAGAAAATATCACTTTATGCTTATGATATCGTTGATTTATGCAGATCAGATTCATCATTACCCTGCACACAAACAGATCACAAGTGCCCTGGCGGTTTACCGCCGGGCGGGTCATGATACGCAATTGAAATCACGGGGGACGGATAGTCCATAACCAGGGCCGGTCTAATCACAATGTTGATACACTTGTTAAATAAAGAATCATACCTGTGGTATGTGCTTAGACTGCCGGCTTATCAGCTCCATGCAGTTAGAGTGTTTAGAGCTAGAACTCGAAACATAAGAATTTTATCCTCTAGCAACTTAGAGTCTGCCATCCTGGCGGGTTGCAAAGACCCAAAGATGTTTCAAATATGAGACATAAACAAGGCAGCTTGGCTCGATTTGTAAAAAACCATATGGCAAGAAAAAAGAGATTATATGAAGAAAGAATAAGAAATAAAAAAATTCGAGGCTTTTGCAGGCCGCCAAGCCAAAGTTTCTTCTTCAATGAAACTAGCTTGATGGCCACTAGAAGGTACGCGCTTTCCATGAGCCGGCTCTCACATAACCCAATCGACATTTGAACCCAGATAAGTTCAGGTCTTATTTAAAGATAGACTTATCAGGAGTACGCGGGGTCGGAGTAGCATCGTGCATCACAGGCCGATTTATCCAAGTTTCAAGGAAGGCGGCTTATGAGCCTGAATCTATCCTGATTATCTGTAAGCCGTTCTCTCACATGACAAACCGGCGTTTTAACCTTAACAAGCTCAGAATCTTTGGTGAATACACCGTAAAAGATTGATTGTTAAGAGTTCGGCGGGTCAATCAGGATTACCTGATGAAGAAGCAGCTGGTATACAGGTAGGACGAACCGGAAAGGTTATGTCCTCTTTGGTGAATACACCTCTGTTTGAACAAGATAACCTTGCCAAGAGGGTAGTAATGCTATGTTCTCTTTGGTGAATACACCTATGTTTGAAAAGGAAGCCCCCAAGTGACATAATTATGAGTTGTGCTCATCGGGGACCTATGTTTGAGCTGTACTGTGCATCCAACTCTCTTTGGTCCCTGTAATCTAGGCGTCAAGCCTCTTAAGTGAACATGTAAGACGATGATAAAGACTCAGCTTCGAAGAAGTGAAATGACAGAGGCTTTGAATTATCAGGGATGCCGGCTTTATTATACTGTTTATAATATATACATCATCAAACTATGTACATCATGAGAGCCGGTGGCTCAAGTATAGTTGGGCTGAAGACGAGCAATATTCCACGGCCGACGGGTCTCTTCCTCTGATGTGCGTGAGTCCTTGCGGTCTCGAACGTCGATAAGATAGTATGACCCATTATGTAGATTCTTGCTGACCACCAAAGGTACTTCCCAAGGCGGTGACAATTTATGCATATCAGTTTGATCCTGGATAAGTCGGAGCACCAAATCGTCTTCTTGAAAGGTTCTGGTTTTGACCTGGCAGCTGTGATAACGACGTAGGTCTTGTTGATAAATTGCTGATCGAGCCGCTGCGAGGTCACGCTCCTCTTCCAATAGGTCAAGTGCAGCCTGAAGTGCCCTTTCATTATCAGCTTCAACATAAGCCGCCACACGGGGTGAATCGTGATGGATGTCACTAGGGAGAACCGCCTCTGCTCCATAAACCATGAAGAAAGGTGTGTAACCCGTAGATCTGTTGGGGGTTGTATTGATACTCCATAACACTAAGGGTAACTCCTCCACCCAACAACCCGACGCTCTTTGCAAAGGAACCATAAGTCGGGTCTTGATACCTCGCAGAATCTCTTGATTAGCTCGTTCCGCTTGACCATTGGACTGGGGGTGAGCCACGGAGGAGACATCAAGTCGAATATGCTCTCGTTGACAAAATTCTTTCATAGCACCCTTAGACAAATTAGTGCCATTATCCGTTATAATGCTGTGGGGAAAGCCAAAATGGAAAATCACCTTCTTGATGAATTGAACCGCCGTTGCTGCATCACACTTGCTAACCGGCTCTGCTTCAACCCACTTAGTAAACTTGTCAACTGCCACCAAAAGGTGGGTCTTCTTATCTTTGGACCTCTTGAAGGCCCAACCATATCAAGCCCCCAGGTCACAAATGGCCAAGTAATTGGAATCATCCTCAACTCTTGAGCCGGCACATGAGCTCGTCGTGAAAACTTCTGATAACCATCACATTTGCTGACCAAATCCTCAGCATCAGCATGAGCCGTCAACCAGTAAAACCCATGATGAAAAGCCTTGGCTACGAGAGATTTAGAGCCGGCATGATGACCAAAATCTCTTTCGTGAATCTCTCGCAGAATCTCACAGCCTTCTTCAGGGGAGACGCAACGTTAAAACTCCCCTGTGACACTGCGATGGTGCAACTCCCCATTGACAATCATCGTTGACTTAAACCGCCGGGTTATCTACCTGGCCAAGATCTCATCCTCAGGCAACTCGCCCCGGGTCATGTAAGCCAAATACGGAACTGTCCAATCAGGAATGGTATGAAGAGCCACCACCAATTGTACTTCCGGGCCAGGAATAGCAAGATCCTCCTCTGTAGGTAATTTGACAGAAGGATTAAGCAGAATATCCAGGAATGTGTTAGGTGGCACCGGCTTACGCTGAGACCCTAACCGGCTTAAAGTGTCAGCCGCCTCATTCTTCCTGCGATCAATATGCTCAACTTGGTAACCCTTGAAATGACCCGCAATAGCATCAACCTCTCGACGATAAGCCGCCATGAGTGGATCCTTGGAATCCCAAGTGCCAGAGACCTGCTGAGCTACCAGATCTGAGTCGCCGAAGCACCTCACCCGGCTTAATTCCATCTCCTTAGCCATCCAAAGACCGTTGAGCAAGGCCTCATACTCAGTTGCATTGTTAGTACAAGGGAACATTAACCGGAGAACATAAGAAAATTTATCACCTCGTGGGGAAGTTAAGACAACTCCAGCCCCCGAGCCTTCCAACTGCCTGGATCCATCAAAGTGAATAGTCCAATATGTGTTATCCGGCTTTTCCTCAGGCATCTGCAACTCTGTCCAATCATTGATGAAACCCACGAGTGCTTGCGACTTGATGGCCGTACGAGGCACATACTTTAAACCATGAGGTCCAAGCTCAATGGCCCACTTGGCTACCCGACCCATGGCTTCTCTATTTTGGATGATATCCCCCAAAGGAGCAGAACTAACCACAGTAATGGGATGACCCAAAAAATACTGCTTGAGTTTTCGACTTGCCATGAAAACCCCATACACAAGCTTCTGCCAGTGCGGATACCTCTGCTTGGACTCAATAAGTACCTCACTGATGTAGTAAACCGGCCGTTGAACCGAATATTCCTTGCCTGTTTCCTTCCTTTCCACCACAATAGCAATGCTAACAGCTCGACTATTGGCAGCCACATATAACAGCAAAGGCTCTTTATCAATGAGAGCAGCAAGAATTGGCGGCTCAGCCAACTGTCTCTTCAGATCCTCAAACGCTTGCTTAGCAGCATCACTCCAAACAAAGTGATCTGTCTTCTTCATCATCTGGTAAAGAGGGATAGCCTTCTCACCTAACCGGCTTATGAACCGGCTTAAGGCCGCAATATGACCCGCCAAACGCTGAACGTCATTGACGCATGCCGGCTTAGACAAGGAAGTAATAGCCTTGATCTTCTCCGGGTTAGCTTCAATGCCTCTGTTAGAAACCAGAAAACCCAGAAGCTTACCCGCCAGTACACCAAAAACACACTTGGCCGGGTTAAGCATCATTTTATAAACCCGGAGATTGTCAAACGTCTCCTTCAAATCATCAATCAGGGTCTCCTTCTTCCTAGATTTCACCACAATGTCATCTACGTAAGCATGAACATTACGCCCTATTTGATTGTGAAGGCAATTTTGCACACACCGCTGGTAAGTCGCCTGAGCACTCTTGAGCCCAAAAGGCATAGACACATAGCAGAAGGCTCCAAACAGAGTAATGAAAGTTGTCTTCTCCTGGTCCTTAACTGCCATCTTGATCTGATGATAACCAGAATAAGCATCCAAAAAACTCAAATGCTCACAACCCGCCGTAGCATCAATGATTTGATCAATATGAGGGAGAGAAAATGGATCAGCTCGACAAGCCTTGTTTAAGTCCGTGTAGTCCACACACATTCGCGAAGTGCCGTTCTTCTTAAGCACCAACACCGGGTTAGCCAACCACTCAGGATGAAAAACTTCAATGATAAACCTGGCCGCCAAGAGCCGGGCCACTTCTTCACCAATGGCCTTCCGCCTCTCCTCGTTAGATCGATGAAGAAGTTGCTTGACCGGCTTAAATTTCGGATCAATATTAAGAGTATGCTCAGCGAGTTCCCTCGGTACACCCGGCATGTCTGAAGGCTTCCATGCAAAGATGTCCCAGTTCTCACGGATGAACTCAATGAGTGTGCTTTCCTATTTCGGATCCAGATTAGCACTGATGCTGAACTGCTTAGATGAGTCGCCAGGAACAAAATCAACCATTTTAGTGTCATCTGCCGACTTAAACTTTAGTAAAGGATCGTGCTCTGTGGTTGGCTTTTTCAAGGACGTCATGTCCGCCGGGTCAACATTATCCTTGTAAAATTTCAGCTCCTCCACTGCACAAACAGACTCAGCATAAGCAGCATCGCCTTCTTCACACTCCAAGGCCACCTTGCGACTCCCATGCAGTGTGATGGTGCCCTTGTAACCTGGCATCTTGAGCTGCAAGTAAACATAACAAGGCCTCGCCATAAATTTAGCGTAAGCATGCCGCCCAAACAGAGCATGATAAGGGCTCTTGATTTTAACCACTTCGAAGGTTAGGGTCTCAGATCTGGAATCATACTCATCTCCAAAAGTAACCTCCAAAGATATCTTACCCACTGGATATGCTGACTTACTCGGCACCACACCATGAAAAATGGTGTTTGATGGCTTAAGATTTTTGTCGGTCAGTCCCATGTGACGGAAGGTTTCATAGTAAAGTATATTAATGTTGGTGCCTCCATCCATGAGCACCTTAGTAAATTTATAGCCCCCAACCCGAGGCGCCACCACTAAAGCCAGGTGACCCGGATTGTCAATCCGGGGCGGGTGATCCTCACGACTCCATACAATAGGTTGCTCCGACCACCGCAAGTAACGCGGCACCGCCGGCTCAATAGCATTTACTGCCCTCTTATGAAGCTTCTGATCCCGCTTACACAAGCTAGTAGTGAAGACATGGTACTGCGCACTATTCAATTGCTTCGGGTTGCTCTGATAACCAGACTGTTGCTACTGCTGATTCCCCTGATTATTTTGCTGATTGTAACCACCTTGATTGCCTTGGCCGTGAAAACCGGAATTTGAACCACCACCTCCATGACCCGGACCATGAGGGCCGGACCCTGAACCACCATTCAGACCATGGTTGTGTTGGAAGATTCCCTGAATTGTCTCATAATGCTGCAATCCTTCCACAGATGGGTAGACGGCTTCTCATGTGTTCCGTGCTTCGGACATGGTTGATTCATTATCGCATCAAGGTCAAATTTTGTCCCTTGAGCCGGCCTCCCCTTATGACCCTGGTTATAATTCCGTGCACCGGTGTTAGCCACAAAATCATCAGCTTTGCGCTTACCGTTACCGCCCTGATTGGCCGGGTTGTGCTGTTGTCCCCTCATACCTCTACTCTTCTTTCCCTTTCCCGATCTTTCATCCTCAGAGTCGGGGTCCTTGGTACTATCAGAGTCGGCATACTTGACAAGAGCCGCCATGAGCCCCCCCATGTCACTGCAATGACGTTTAAGTCGCCCAAGCTTCTGCTTGAGTGGAAGGAAATGACAATTTTTCTCCAACATTAAAACCGCTGAGCCGACGTTGATATTATCTGAAGAATGTATGATAGTCGAGACCCGACGCACCCAGCTGTTTGTCGATTCGCCCTCAGCTTGAACACAAGAAACCAAATCCACGATTGACATAGGCTGCTTGCACGTATCTTTGAAATTTTGGATAAACCGGGCCTTCAGCTCTGCCCACGACCCAATGGAGTTGGCAGGTAGCCTTTCAACCATGTACGAGTCGTCCCTTCCAACATCATGGTGAAATACTTAGCATATGCAGCCTCACTAACATCCAGCATCTCCATAGCCATCTCATAACTCTCCACCCAAGCCTCAGGGGGCTGATCTGCTGTGTAGTTAGGCAGCTTACGAGGGCCCTTGAAGTCCTTGGGCAAACGCTCGTTTCGCAGAGCCGTCGTTAAACATGGCACACCCCAAGCTCTAGAGGTCACACCTGCCTCCACAGAAGTCGTTGGGTAAACCGGCACGTGTTGATGAGCCACCAGCTGAGCCACCAGCTCGGCCTCCCAATGCGCTCTGCCCTGGTCCACCAAATTCTAGGCATTGGTGCCATTGTGCGCCGGGTCATGCCCATGAGGTTGGTTGTGGCGTTGCTTAGTACTTGAAACCGCTGGCGAGTCAATGTGCCTGCTGTAGCTCCGGCTTGGACGAGGGGTCGAATGAATCCGATCACGACTATAAGAATAAGCCTGCTGCTGTACCAGTGCTGTTTGAAGCAGTTCCCTGGCCCTTCAGGTTTCAACCACTGTCGGAGTCTCGCCCTTGACTCGTAGAGCCGCCAATCGCTTAGCTGCAGCAATCATGTTGTCCAAAGGGTTGGAATAATGACCCAGTGACGTCACCACATGCTGAGGCGGGGTGTTATTCATATGCGCTTGATATGTCTCCATCATATCTACTTTTCCAAACACTTTTGCCCTTGTTTTGGACTCTAACTTGCATGATTTGAATGGAACTAACCCGGACTGATGTTTTTTTCAGCAGAATTGCCATGGTGTTATTTTTGTGCAGAAAAAAAGTTCTCGGAATGACCTGAAACTTCACGGAGAATATTTTTGGAATATATAAAAAATACTGGTGAAAGAATCAAGACCAGGGGCCCACACCCTGTCCACGAGGGTGGGGGGCGCGCCCCCTGTCTCATGGGCCCCTGAGGCTCCACCGAACTCAACTCCAACTCTATATATTCACGTTCGGGGAGAAAAAAATCGGAGAGAAGGATTCATCGCGTTTTACGATATGGAGCCGCTGCCAAGCCCTAATCTCTCTCGGGAGGGCTGATCTGGAGTCCGTTCGGGGCTCCGGAGAGGGGAATCCATCGCCATCATCATCATCAACCTTCCTCCATCACCAATTTCATGATGCTCACTGCCGTGCGTGAGTAATTCCATCATAGGCTTGCTGGACGGTGATGGGTTGGATGAGATTTATCATGTAATCGAGTTAGTTTTGTTAGGGTTTGATCCCTAGTATCCATTATGTTCTGAGATTGATGTTGCTATGACTTTGCTATGCTTAATGCTTGTCACTAGGGCCCGAGTGCCATGATTTCAGATCTGAACCTATTATGTTTTCATGAATATATGTGAGTTCTTGATCCTATCTTGCAAGTCAATAGTTACCTACTATGTGCTATGATCCGGCAACCCCGAAATGACAATAATCGGGACCACTCCCGGTGATGACCGTAGTTTGAGGAGTTCATGTATTCACTGAGTGTTAATGCTTTGGTCCGGTACTCTATTAAAAGGAGGCCTTAATATCCCTTAGTTTCCAATAGGACCCCGCTGCCACGGGAGGGTAGGACAAAAGATGTCATGCAAGTTCTTTTCTATAAGCACGTATGACTATATTCGGAATACATGCGTATACTTGTGGGTTATCAAGACTATTTTCTGGCGCCGTTGCCGGGGAGCATAGCTCTATTCTTTGAGTCACTTGGGATTTATATCTATTGATCACTATGAGGAACTTGAAAGACGAAAAAACCAAGATTTATCCCTCAACTACGAGGGGAGGTAAGGAACTGCCATCTAGCTCTGCACTTGATTCACCTTCTCTTATGAGTAAATTTGCGACACCTACACATGCTATTGATTCTGATAGGTCGCATGTTATTGATGATGCCACTTCTGCTATGCATGATACTTATGATGAAACTACTTCTATGCTTGATACTACTGTGCCGTTAGGTGAATTTCTTGGTGAACAACTTGCTAGGGCTAGAGAGAATGAAATTATTGAAACTGGTAATATTGATGAAAGTGATGATGAAGATTCTCCCCCTAGATATGAATTGCCTGTTGTGTCTGAGGGTTATGTTATGGATGAAGAAACTGCTAGAGACTTTCTTGCTTGGAATGATATGATCTTAAGAAATTATTAGCTAAGCTGAAAGAAAAAATCTTTGAATGCTAGAATGAAATATGACCCTGCTTTTGCTACTTCACCTATCTATATTTCCGATAAGGATTATGATTTCTCTATTGATCTTGAGATAATTACTTTGGTTGAATCTGATCCTTTTTATGGCTATGAATCTGAAACTATTGTGGCACATCTTACTAAATTCAACGATATAGCCACCCTATTCACTCATGAGGACAAAAATGGTGACTACTATATCCTTCAATTATTTCCGTTCTCATTAAAGGGTGATGCTAAAACATGGTTTAATTCTCTTGATCCTGGTTGTGTGCGTAGTCCCCAGGATATGATTTATTACTTCTCTGCTAAATATTTCCCCGCTCATAAGAAACGAGCTGCCTTAAGGGAAATATATAATTTTGTGCAAATTGAAGAAGAGAGTCTCCCACAAGCTTGGGGGAGGCTTCTCCGATTACTTAATGCTTTGCCTGATCATCCTCTCAAGAAAAATGAAATACTTGATATCTTTTATAATGGACTAACCGATGCTTCCAGAGACCACCTGGATAGTTGTGCTGGTTGTGTTTTCAGGGAAAGAACTGTTGATCAAGCTGAATTGCTATTGAATAATATGTTGAGTAATGAAAATGATTGGACACTTCCTGAACCAACTCCTAAGCCAACTCCGAAGAAAAGGGGTATTCTATTTCTCAGTCCTGAAGATATGCAAGAGGCAAAGAAATCTATGAAAGAAAAAGGTATTAAAGCTAAAGATGTTAAGAATTTACCACCTATTGAAGAGATACATGGTCTTGATAACCCGACACAGGTAGTAAAGGTAAATTCTCTCTATAGATATGATAAGGGTGTAATCCCATCTACTAACTTTGCTAGCCAATGCTTGGATGAGTGTGATGATTTTATTGTTAAACAAGAAAACTTCAATGCTTATGTTGGTAGGCAATTGAAACGTAATGCTTATATGATTGAACACTTGAGTGATTATATGTATAGAGTTAAAGGTGAACTTAAACTCATTAGTAAACATGCTTCTATGGTTACCACTCAAGTAGAACAAGTGCTTAAAGCTCAAAATGTTTTGCTCGATGTATTAAATAATAAGAAAAATGATAATGATGTTAGAGTTATGACTAGAGGGGGTAAAATGACTCGGGAACCTTTGTATCCTGAGGGCCGCCCTAAGAGAATTGAGCAAGATTCTCAGAGAACTAATTTTGATGCACCTAGTCCTTCTAAGAAGAAGAAAAAGAAAAATGATAGGACTTTGCATGCTTCTAGTGAACCTGTTGTAGACACACCTAAGAATCCCAATGATATTTCTATTTCTGATGCTGAAACACAATCTGGTGATAAACATGAACCTAGTGATAATGTTAATAATGATGTTCATGTTGATGCTCAACCTAGCAATAATAATGATGTAGAGATTGAACCTGCTCTTGATCTTGATAACCCACAATCAAAGAATCAACGTTGTGATAAGAGAGACTTCATTGCTAGGAAGCACGGTAAAGAAAGAGAACCATGGGTTCAGAAACCCATGCCCTTTCCTCCTAAACCATCCAAGAAAAAGGATGATGAGTATTTTGAGCGCTTTGCTGAAATGATTAGACCTATCTTTTTGCGTATGCGTTTGACTGATATGCTTAAAATGAATCCTTATGCTAAGTATATGAAGGATATTGTTACAAATAAAAGAAAGACACCGGAAGCTGAAATTTCCACCATGCTTGCTAATTATACTTTTAAGGGTGGAATACCTAAGAAACTAGGAGATCCAGGAGTACCAACTATACCATTGTGACACCCAAAAAAATTTTTGGCCTTGTTTTATTTATTAAAATGTTGCCAGGAAATAAAACTTTTCCATTTGTCAAGATTTACCCTTTGTTATGGTGAATTTTTACTTCAAGTGGAAAAACCTTCAAAGAGTATTATTGGACTTGTATGCCCTCTTTATAAAATCAATTATTTATCAGTGGATTTAAATTTGCAAGATTTGTTTTCTCAGAACTTTATTCCTTTAAAATGATTTCTTTTACATTTGGAGCCTGTTTTGCACTACAACCTTTTGACAGATGCATTCAAAATTTCCACCAAAATTTGGGGATGTCATGTGAGGTTTCCCCATCACTTTTATGCAAACACATCTTTTGGTCATTGGAGATTTTGAGCTCCACATCAATTTTTCAAATCTGGTCCAGTAGGTATTTTGCACTACAACCCATTTAAATATTTCTTTAAAAATTCTTCCAAGTGTTTGGAGATGTCAGTGGATGCATACAATTCATCTTCAAGCAAAAACCCAGTGATGTTCTTTGAAAAATTTGAGTGAATCATCTTCATTTCCATTCTGGTCCAGTTTGGTGATTTGTACTGCAACCCCATTTCATTTTGCTCTAATACCTTTGAGCTTTTTCCTACCAATAGTCCTCTCTACCAAACTCTTAAGTCCAGGAGTTTGGACCCATTGGAGTGTTTTTGGTGCATGCAATATCAGCCTTTAGTTTCTGCCCAAAACTGGTTTCCTCATATACTTGCACTATCAACTTTCTGTTTTTGCCAAACTGACATTACCACCTTCTTGAGCTCCTAAAGGGACTAGGATCTGGAGAGTTTGGCCACCCCAAGAGTTGCCTAGATGACCATGGCATTCTATCGAACACCCTGTGTGCAGGAACATTTTTGGCATGTCCTCCGGTTTGCATTGTGGACTTGAACCCCTGACCTTTCCACCTTGTCCACTGAGCGCCTTGCTACCCCTACCTCCATCCTGTGCAGTGCCAGGCCCACCCTCGCGCTCTAGACCGCACTGGCATTTCGTCGAGCAGGTGCCGTGCGTGCTCTGGGCACGCCCAGAGCGCATGTTTTGCACGCGCGCACTGAGCCGACACGCCGCACTGCCGCCCTCGTCGCGTCCCGTCGCTGGCCTCTGCTCGCCTGCCGAACCACGCCATGCGCTCGCCCTCTCACCAGTACCCTCCAAGCTCTCCCTGGCACCCTACAGCGCCGCCGCAGAGCCCCCTTGGCAGCACGCCGGCGTCGGCAGCGGATTCTGCCGCGGACGGCGCCGCCCAAACCGCCAGCGCACGCCAGCTGCCCCGAGCACAGGCCGTGCTTATCCTCCCGCTCGTCGGCACGCTTTCGTCGCCGCCACGATGCCCTGCAACTATAGAAAAGTGGCCGCCGGCGATCTTATCCTCGGCCACCGCGGGAGCAAGCCTCGAGCGCCTATTTAAAGGGACCCCGAGCTCAACCGATCACTCAAGCAACCCCAGGCCACCCCCATAGCCCTCCCACAGCCAGCAATCGACGGGAAAGTCCTTCCTTCCTCATCTCCGGCCAGCTCGGTCGCCGCCACAATCCAGTGCCGTTCGTCGCAACCGGAGCTTCCCCCGCCAATCCAACGCCACCAAGAACTCCCCCGTAGTCGTGCGGAGCTGCCTAGCGCCTCAGCTTCGGCCAAGGATCGCCGGAACCCAAATGTCACTTCACCACCGTAGCCTCCTCCGCCGCGGAGCTCGCCGCCGGTGACCTCCTCCGTCCCCGCCTGCCTAACGCCCACCGAGAGGACCGCCTTGGTCTGGCCAACCCATCCCTGCCCTCAGATGCCCTCGAGGGGCCGCCGTTCATCGCCGACGATCGCCGGAGCCCTGCGCCGTTCCGACAGAGAGAAGGGAAGGCGAGGGAAGACGGTCAAACCTGACCAGTGGGCCCCCTGGACCCACTGTTAGCGACCCGCGCGCCCGTTCTCTCTCTATTTAAGTGAAAGCGCAAAGCTCCGGAGTACGTCACCTCTGTTTTGAAAACGTATTCTCCCCCGCAGCGTTTTCCTTTTTCTGATTTTATTAAAACAGAACTTTGACTGGCTATAACTTTTAAAATAAAACTCCAAATGAGTTGTTTCTTTTTCCTACCTCTCTCAAATTTCATCTAGTTTATTTTAAGATTTATTTCAAAAATATTTGAGACAACTTTTGGTACTGTGTTTGAAATATTTGTTTTTGGATATTTTGCAAAATAGGATTTTGAAGAAAAGGGAGAGCTTTCAAAAAAGTGCATCCTTTGCATACCCTCGAAGGCAAGCATTTCTAGACCCTGTCATAATATGTTGTTGTGGTGTTTTGATACGATTACAACACCATTTGACTTGGAGTATGCGTTATCTTTATGTAACGATAAAGTCTCGTACATGAGTACACTTTGGAGTTGTTTTGTGGACAGCAATGGATTCACTAGTGATGTGATCATCCTCGTGAGCTCCTCATGCATACCGGTAGGAAGCCGGGAAAGTCGTGGTCTTGGGTAGACACGAGCTTATCCCTAGTCCCTCGTCGAGACGAGTATGTCCGGTATGGCATGGTGAGGCTTGATGAGTGGTGTTTTATTTCACTAGTAGTAATATTGTTGGAGGATGCTTGGACCACCTAAGTGGGTTGTAGACCGAGTCTTAATCAATAGCTTCCTTATTTGTTTGTACCACCACTTGTCCCTGCAGGGGACAGGGTATGGTTCAGTAAGTTGTTAACCCCTACCAAAGCACACACCGTACGGAGAGGCCATAGTGGAAGATACCGGAGGCCTCCGGTAGGCATGCCACTTGGTCAGGGGGCATGGGTGTTTCCGGTTGGGACCGAGAGGGGGGGCACCCCCTTAGAGCGCGCGAATAGAAATTTGATCCCATGCTACGTCGAGGTTGTAGCCTCCCCACTTAGAGTTTTGCTTGGCAGGTGTCGTGGGTGATTCCAGACACCGGTGAGTTAAGCTGGTGTGTGCAGGTCAGGCGTGTTTTCAAGTAAAAGACCGTAGACGGAATTAGTCCCGATGGACTAAGTAAACCCGTTACTCGTGGAAAATGGTACTCCCTCTGCAGAGGATATATCCTGTTGGATAGTCATGTTCTTGAGTAAGGACCACAGTCTGAGTTGAATCTAGCAATGGTATTCGGATGGAGAACGATTTAGCTAGATCTCAGTGACGGTTTTCGGATGGAGACACGGCTAACTGGATCGTAGTAACGGTATTCGGATGGAGATACGGCTTGACTAAATTATCGGTTTTCGGATGGAGAAACGACTGAACTAAATATTGTTTAAGATTATGGCATATGGATTATGATCTTTATTATTTTGGACTAACCATTTATATTACGTATATTATTGAGTATCCCTGGGATGGTTCTACCTCCTGGATATTCACTGTGATTATTCTCTTATAAGCCCTTTCTGTGGTGTCGCTCAGACGCCCGACTGCGGCATGCTTGTTGTTCATTTATCTTTTATAAGCCCTTTATGTGGTGTCGCCCCGACGCCCGACTGCGGCATTATTATTCCTGCAGTTTTCCTCTCGAGGAGTCACTCAGACCCTCGTTTGGCACCAGTATTACTATTCTGCATTTTCTGCTCGAGGAGTCATTCAGACCCTCGTTTGGCACCAGTATTACTATTCTGCATTTTCCGCTCGAGGAGTCATTCAAACACTCGTTTGGCACCCAGTATTTTATTTTGGTATATTTTTAACCATATGTGTGCATCTTGGTCTTTCGTATATTTCGTGATAGACGTGTGATCATCAAATTAACCCGGAGCATGTTTGATATATTATACCCGTGTTCTTAATGTTTGCGAGTACATTCAAACGTACTCACTGGCTTGTCCCTGGCTATTGTCTTGGCCAGATTCCTTGCTTGGAGATAAACATCGCGGTGACAACCTCGGAACCTACGTGTTGACATTTGCAGCCTCGCGAAGATAGGAGTTATCCTGGTCAGCTGTTCTTGTGGGAAATGGAGTCCCATAGACGCAGATGTATCCAACCGCTTCCGCCATCAACCACTAGAAAACCAAATGTTGTACTCCTAGGCCACAATGGTCTTGTACTGCATACTTTTGTACTTGCTTGGATTTTTTTGGATCAAGTTGGTGCCTCATCAGCTAACAGTAATCCTGGGGCTGGTGAGCACAGCGGCCATTTTCTGGAGAATTTATATCCCGAAAATCCGGTTGTGACAACCATGCTCCATTAAAAGAAACTATGTTAAAACTGCTTTATGTGATCTTGGAGCCGGTGTTAGTGTTATGCCTCTCTCTTTATATCGTAGACTTGATTTGAATAAGTTGACACCTACTGAAATATCTTTGCAAATGGCCGATAAATCGACTACTATACCTATCGGTATTTGTGAGGATGTGCCTGTTGTGGTTGCAAACGTTACTATTTTAACGGACTTTGTTATTCTTGATATTCCCGAGGACGATAGTATGTCGATTATCCTTGGTACACCCTTTTTGAATACTGCAGGGGCTGTTATTGATTGCAACAAAGGCAATATCACTTTTCATGTTAATGGTAATCAGCATACGGTACACTTTCCGAGTAAACAACCTCAAGTCCACAGTATCAATTCTACTGGAAAAATTTCATCGATTATTATTGGAGGTTTCGATTTCCTCTTCCTACTGTCAAGAAGAAATATGATATTCTTATTATTGGGGACGTGCATATCCCCGTTGAGGTAACCTAGTGCTATTCGAAAATTCTCTAGTTTCATGCGATTCGGAATGAGTTTGTTAACAAGACTTGATCAACCTTGTTAGTGGATTCGTTTGATGAGCATGAGATGGATGAAGTTAGAAAGCACAACCTTCTATACCCTCCTTTTACTTTCTGTTATTTAGATTAAATAAAGCAAAAATAGTATTTTATGTCTACTTTTTGAATTATCCATGCAATAAAAAATACCCCGAAAATAAAAGTTCTCCAAATGTCCCGAAATTGAAATATGATTTTTTGTAGAATATTTAATATCTGGCACTGAGAACACACCAGACGGGGCAACCACCTGGCCACGAGGGTGCAGGGTGCGCCCTACCCCCCTGGGCGTGCCCCCTGCCTCGTGGGCCCCTCATGGCCCCTCTCCATTTATTCCAGCACCCACACAGTCCTTCTTCCTCCAGAAAAAATCACCTACCAGCTCAAGCATGAGTTCTAGCTCATCTTGCTGCCATTTTCGATCTCCTTGCTCAAAGCTTCACTCACAAAACTGCTTTGGGGGATTGTTCTTCGGTATGTGACTCCTCCAATGGTCCAATTAGTTTTTGTTCTAGTGCTTTATTTATTGCAAATTTTTGCTGCTTAGGTGACCCTGTTCTTGAGCTTGCATGTCAAATTTATATGGTCCCAAGTAGTTTTAATGCATGATATAGCCTCTAGGCACTTGTGAGAGTAGTTGCTATCAACCTTGTTGAGTTTGGTTCACTTTTATTTTGAGTCACTAAATTTTTTAGAAATTTTCAGAAAATGATGAAGAGATTATTGAGGGGCTCTTCGAGCCGAAGCTCGAAGGATAAGCAAAGTGAAGTGAATAAGAAGCCCAAATATAATCTCCCTCGCACCACGGAAGTTCGTCCATGTGAATGTGTAACTGCATCTAGTGCCACCCCTAGTTGGTTTTGGAGTATTGAGGACAAACCTGGTTGAGGGACTAATGTGTTTGTGAGAATTGCAGGATAACACAGGTAGTAGTCCCTCATTGATTCGGTTTACCTACCGGAGATGACCCCTAAAAATGTATGAAGACATTGAAGACAATGGTGGTATGTGAAGATGTTCACATTGAAGACTATGACTAGAGAAGACATTGCGTGAAGACTATGGAGCGCGAAGACTTAGTTGTTTCGTTGTTTCCTTTTCTTCTTTGTTGAGTCATAGGAACCACCGTACTATTAAGTGGGGTCCCAGTGAACAAAGTCAGAGTGACTGAAGTGATGCTCAACCAAATCCTATGTCTTCGAGTGAAACAATGAGAGCAAATCTTATCCAGAGCTGGATGAGTCAGCTTTACTTGTAGCCCAAGTCAAGCTGCCGCGTGTGTTTGAAATCTGACCGTTGGAACACGTGTCAGTTCCTTAGTGACCCAGGGTCATTTCGGACAAATCAGGTCGGGTTGCCTAGTGGCTATAAATAGCCCACCCCCTACACCATAAATTGGTGGCTGCTCAGAGTTAGTGCACGGCTTTTGTCGTTTGAGAGCAACCCACCTCCGAAGCTTTTGAGAGAGAGAAATCCTTGCGAGGACAAAGCCCAAACACCCAGAGCCAAAGAGTGTTAGGCATCACTGAAGTCTTTCTGTCCGCGTGACCTGAAGACTTGTTACACTTGAGGACTGTGAATCCTCCAGCCGGTTAGGCGTCGCGTTCTGAGCATCCAAGAGTCATTGTGGATCGCCGGTGAACGAAGTCTGTGAAGGTTTGGAAGTCTACCTTGAAGACTTACCAGAGTGATTGGGCGAGGACTGGGTGTCCTTAGCTCAAGGGGAATAAGGTGAAGACGTGGTCTTCTGAGTTGAATCTCAGCCTCCCTAACCAGACGTACAGTTGTCACAGCAACTGGAACTGGTCCAACAAATCCTGTGTCCTCACCAAGTGACTGGTTCTATCCTCTCCCTCTCTTTACTTACAGTTTGTCTTCGTGAAGTCATTGCCTGCTTGCACTACCTGTTTGACTTCACTGTGTGACTACTATCATTGTTTGGCTTCATACTATCTTCCATCCTGATCTTTACTACCTAGCTGCTATTAGTCTTCGTGCTTTCACTTCATTGCATACTTGACTATGGCTTGCTTAGTGTAGTCTACCTTCCGCTGCATATCAATAGGTTCATTTCTATTGTTTGTCTTCGAAACTCTCATGTTTTGAAGACTTTCATAAAAATCGCCTATTCACCCCCCCTCTAGTCGATAACTAGCACTTTCAATTGGTATCAGAGCAAGGTACTCCCTTGTTCTGTGTGATTCGGTTTAACCACCTGGAGTTTTAGCTATGTCGACTGCAGGGATAATCAAAGTCTCCGCTGCTTGCCCCGTCTTCGATGGAACTGAATATCCCTACTGGAAGAATAAGATGCGCATGCATCTTGAAGCCATTGATGTCGACCTCTGGTATGTCGTCAAGAATGGTGTTCCCAAGACTGGTGAAGGTGTCACCCCTGCTGATGTCAAGAAGTTCATTCAACTGGATTCTACTGCCAAGAACATCATCTGTGGTCATCTGACCAAAGGACAGTATGGCCGTGTGAGTGCTCTGGAAACGTCGAAGCTAGTCTGGGACTGGCTCTCCAAGGTCAACGAAGGCGTCTCAACCCAGAGAGATCAAAGGATCAGTGTTCTTCGCAACCTCTTCAACCGCTTCAAGAGAAACGACAATGAGAATGTCCAGCTCACGTTTGATCGCCTCACTGACATCACAAATGAGCTTCGTGCTCTCGGCGCCACTGAGATCACCAAGCATGAAATCGTCAAGACACTGCTGAGATCACTTGACAGCTCGTTCGACACCCTTGCCCTGATGATACAAGAACGCCCTGACTTCAAGACACTCGATCCGTCTGACATACTTGAGAGGCTCAACACACATGAGTTCCAGCTATCTGAGAAAAGAGATATCTATGGTCCCAACTATGGCCGAACTCGTGCTTTGAAGGCAAAAGCTGTTTCCTCATCTGAAGAAGAATCTGACTGCAGTTCTGGTGATCCTGAAGACATTGGAAAGGAGCTTGCTATGCTTGTGAAGAAGTTCCAGAAGTTCACTAAGAAGAAGGGCTTCAGAAAGTCTTCACGATCCAGCTCAAGAAATGATGAAGCTTCCACTCATGACTACAAGAAGAGAACATGTCACAAGTGCAAGAAACCTGGACACTACATCTCTGAGTGTCCACAGTGGGACAATGAGAACAACAAGAAGAAGAAGAGCAAGGAATATGATTCTGATGACAAGAAGAAGAAGAAATCCTCAAAGTCTTCTTCCAAGTCCTCGTCCAAGTCTTCATCTCATAAGAAGAGCTCATCTGGCAAGGCTCGTGCTTTTGTTGGCAAGGAGATGGATTCAGAGGAGGAGTCTGCTTCTGAGGAGGCGGAGGTGGAGTCTGAGGAGGAGTCCGACCCTGGCGTTGCAAGTCTGGCTCTAGCTACAGCCTACGTTGCCAAGTCCATCTTCAACACTGAAGACAATGGCCCCGTCACCAACGCTGATGCTAATGACAAGGACGACTCTGCTCCCACCTACTGCTTCATGGCACGTGGTGCCAAGGTAAAATCACGCGATGCTTACTTTCAAACATCAAGTGAAGATGACTCTGATTGTGAATCCAAACCCAGCTACAAAACACTTGCTAAAATTGCAACTGAACAACAGAAAGCTATGGAACATACTCAAAAACTGTTAGACAAAAGCGATGACCTGTTGGACGCGGAAATGACCCGTTCTCAGTCCTTAATTGAAGACATAAAAAATCTTCATGTTAAGTACCAGGAACTTGAAAGTCGTCATGAAACGCTCTCAACCACTCATGAAAAGCTTTCCTATGATTATCTTCAAAGGAAGCAAGAGCTTGAGAAATTGAGAGCGGCTCATGAAGATCTTCAAAAAGAGAATGAGTCACTTCGCGCTCAACAGATCAGTCCCGCTCAGGAAGGATTTGAACCACCATGTCTAAAATGCCTTGAGCGTGATAACGCTACTTCTGTTGCTGAATGTTCTACTGCTGCTACTGTTGCAATATCTTCAACTGTTGATGTGGTAACTAACCCCTCTGCTGAGGATACCACTACTATTGCTGATGAAAATGCTAGGTTGAAGACATTGCTTGAAACAGGGATGTACAAAAGTCTCAAAGGGCATCAGACACTGTGCGATGTCCTCAAAAAGCAGATTCTGAACCGAAACCCTAGGAAAGAGGGTGTTGGGTTCGAGAGGAAAATGAATGTTGATGGCTCCTACTGGAAGCCTGAGCAGTACCCCAAAACCACATGGGTTGCTGCAAAGGGACCTTCAGTGGATCCATCCACCTTATCTGGCTTCACTTGTGCTAACCCTATTATCATTGATGAATCCTTTGATGCAAACTATAAACTGTTTAAGAATCAGAATGGTGAAGTGTTTGCCAGGTATATTGGTACTAACTGCAGGAATGGGCCACCTATGAAGAAGATCTGGGTTCCCAAAAGTTGTCTTGAGAATCTTCCTGTGAATGTCATCATGACACCGCCTGGGAAGAAGACAAATCCCAGACCAAAGGCTTCATATGGTCCAAAGGCTTCATACAGACAGAGGACTCACCTGAGTCACCCTAACGCCAATGTTTTGCAGGGAAATCATACTCAGACTTATGAATATGAGCGTGTTTCTTCAAACCGCTATGTTCATAAAACTAAGAACTTTTCTGCTTATTCATATGAGTACTATTCACCTCCTGCAAGGCTATTTGCTAGGGCTTCAAAGCCGAAGTTCTCAGATGCTGCACTTAGACTCATTGCTTCTAAGCCACCCCTGAAGATGTGGGTGGTTAAGAAGAATTAACTTTCTTTTGCAGGGAAAGGTCTCCAGCCGGAAATCAAAGGCGTCTGATGCTAATGCTGGGGACCTAAAACATCTTGTAGGGCGCAAGATCAAATGCCCAAATGGTCTTACTATGTATTTTGTTCCTGAATCGCTTGCCAATCATCCTATCAGTCCTAATCTTGATCTGAGCTTTGATAATCCTCTTGTCCGTCAAATGTTTATGCTTCACAATACTCTTGGTGAAGCCTATCCCCCTAACTGTACTGTAGGGTATGACACCTCATGCTTCAGAATGGATTATGGACAGCGGATGCACTAATCATATGACTGGTGATCGAAGTCTTCTCATGGACTCAACCTTACGTCCATCTGACAAGAGTCACATCACATTTGCTGACACTGGTAAAAGCAAGGTATTGGGTCTAGGTAGAGTTGCAATCTCAAAGGATCAGCACATGGATAAAGTGATGCTTGTTGAATCCCTTGGTTTCAACTTAATGTCTGTCTCAATGCTTTGCGACTTGAACATGATTGTGATATTTGGAAAATATCGTTGCCTTGTACTAATGGAATCTGACAAATCTCTAGTCTTTGAAGGGTACCGGAAAGATGATCTGTACATGGTAGATTTCTCAGCAGGACCACAGCTTGCCGTATGTCTTCTAGCAAAAGCTTCAGAGTGCTGGCTCTGGCATCGAAGGCTAGGGCATGCTGGCATGAGGAACTTGCACACTCTCGCAAAGAAGAAGCATGTCATAGGCATCGAGGGCGTCAAGTTCAAGAAGGATCACTTGTGCGGTGCCTGCGAAGCTGGAAAGATGACAAGGGCCAAGCATCCCTCGAAGACAATCATGACGACATCTCAACCCTTCGAGCTGCTACACATGGACTTATTTGGCCCTACTCACTACTCTACTCTCACTACTACTGCTTGTCTCTATGGCTTCGTCATTGTTGATGATTATTCAAGATATACGTGGGTGCACATAATTCTCTACAAGACTGAAGTGCAGGATGTCTTCAGACGCTTCGCCAACCGTGCCATGAACAACTATGGTGTCAAGATCAAGCATATCAGAAGTGACAACGGCACAGAGTTCAAGAACACCGCCTCGACCTTTACCTGGATACATTAGGCATCACTCATGAGTTCTCAGCTCCGTACACACCTCAGCAAAATGGCATCATGGAGCGCAAGAACAGAACACTCATTGAGATGGCTCGAACGATGCTTGATGAATACAAGACTCCAAGAAAGTTCTGGCCTGAAGCTATTGATACTGCATGCCATGTCATCAACCGTGTTTATCTTCACAAGCTTCTGAAGAAAACATCCTATGAACTCCTCACTGGTAAGAAGCCAAATGTCAGTTACTTCAGAGTATTTGGTGCTAGGTGCTGGATCAAGGATCCACATCACACTTCAAAATTTGCACCGAAAGCACATGAAGGTTTTATGCTTGGTTACGGAAAGGATTCGCACTCCTACAGAGTCTTCAACCTCTTTCACTATAAAGTGGTTGAAACTGTGGATGTGCGGTTCGATGAGACTAACGGCTCGCAAAGAGAGCACCTGCCAAATGTGCTAGATGAAGTTCCACCTAGTGAATCCATCAAGCTCATGGGAACTGGAGAAATCATACCAAATGAAGCACAACCTGAAGAGGAACTTATCATTTCTGCACCTAATCAACCTGAAGACAGTGCTCAGCCCGAAGACAATCCTCCTAACGATGACAATGATCAGCAAGAGCAAAATCTTCGTCCGGTTCATCCTCGTGTTGCAAATGAAGTACAGATTGAGAAGATAATGATAGCATCAATGCGCCTGGTCCACTCACTCGTTCAAGAGCAACACAGCTAGCAAATTTCTGTGGGCACTTTGCATTTGTCTCAATATCTGAACCCAAGAAAGTTGCTGAAGCCTTCATGGAACCTGAATGGATTCAAGCTATGCAAGAAGAGCTTCAACAGTTCAAGCTGAACAATGTCTGGGAACTTGTCAAGCGTCCTGACCCCCGCAAGCACAACATAATAGGCACAAAATGGATATATCGCAACAAGCAAGATGAGCATGGTCAAGTTGTCAGAAACAAGGCTCGTCTCGTTGCTCAAGGATACACTCAAGTTGAAGGGATTGACTTCGATGAAACATTTGCTCCTGTGGCTAGGCTTGAAGCTATTCGCATATTGCTAGCCTATGCAAACCATCACAACATCCTGCTGTATCAAATGGATGTGAAGAGTGCATTTCTCAACGGCAAGATTGAAGAAGAAGTGTATGTTGCACAACCTCCTGGCTTTGAAGATCCAAAACATCCTGATATGGTGTACAAGCTAAACAAGGCACTGTATGGCCTCAAACAAGCCCCTCGCGCTTGGTATGACACACTCAAAGACTTCCTGAAGAGCAAAGGCTTCAAACCTGGTTCCCTGGATCCCACACTCTTCACGAAGACATATGATGGTGAACTGTTTGTGTGCCAAATATATGTGGATGACATTATCTTCGGCTGCACCAACCAGAAATACAGTGATGAGTTTGGACACATGATGCAAGAGCAATATCAGATGTCCATGATGGGTGAGCTGAAGTTCTTCCTTGGTCTTCAAATTCGTCAGCAAAGCAATGGCATCTTCATATCTCAAGAGAAATATCTCAAAGATTGCCTGAAGAAGTTTGGAATGCAAGACTGCAAAGGTTATACGACGCCAATGCCAACCAAGAGTCATCTGGGTCCTGACGCCAATGGTAAAGAGTTCGATCAAAAGGTATACCGCTCCATGATTGGTTCTTTACTTTATTTATGTGCATCTAGGCCAGATATCATGCTTAGTGTTTGCATGTGTGCTCGATTCCAAGCGGCACCAAAGGAATCGCATCACTTAGCTGTGAAGCGAATTCTTCGATATTTGGCTTACACCCCAACACTAGGATTATGGTATCCAAAGGGCTCAGAGTTTGATCTAGTTGGATTCTCGGATGCTGATTATGCTGGTGACAAGGTGGATCGCAAGTCTACATCAGGCACATGTCACTTTCTGGGACGATCACTTGTCTGTTGGTCTTCAAAGAAGCAGAACTGTGTATCACTCTCCACTGCTGAATCTGAATACATTGCTGCTGGATCTTGCTGCGCTCAGCTTCTATGGATGAAGCAAACACTCAAGGACTATGGCATCCATCTGAAACAAGTTCCACTCTACTGCGACAACGAAAGCGCCATCAAGATTGCCAACAACCCAGTTCAGCACTCGAAGACAAAGCACATTGAAATTCGTCATCACTTTCTCAGAGATCATGTCATGAAGGAAGATATTGATATCATACACGTCAACACTGAAGAGCAATTGGCAGATATCTTCACAAAGCCCTTGGATGAGAAAAGGTTTTGCAAGTTGCGGTGTGAGCTAAATATCTTGGAATCCTCGAATGTCCTGTGATCAGGCACACATCCTAACACTTATGCATGTTGATGACTTAGATGTGCAACACACGAAGTAATGTATGTCTTCAATCAATGAAGACTTACACTCTGAGTGTGAATACATTAATGCGGAATTCGACTTCGGAGCGCCACGATAATTGTGCGCCGTGTCTGGGTCTAATACTTCCTATACGGTGGGTAACGCCACCACCAAACCTTATTTGAAGTGTTTTCCCCTGGCGTTACATTTGCTAAGTCTTCGCATTGGTTTGTCTTCAATATTAACATGACTTCATGTTTATCTTCACTATGTTGATTTGGTTTTATTCTGATATATACATATATTAGTGTTCTGTCCTCTACAGCATTCACTTATACCTATGTCTTCTCGTTTGAATCTTTTGAACTAAGTGAATGTGATCGGACCCTAACCTCTCTATGCTTCCTATCTCAAACTCTATCTATCCAAATCATATGCATTCTGTTGAAACTGTCGAATGTCTTCTCTGCGTCCTTGTCAGCAGAAGATACAGAGACAAACATTAAATCTGTTTTAAATGCTCAATTCTTATTGCCTGGAACCCGGAGAAGCCAGAACGACCACCCGACAGTCCAGGCGTGCGTGGGAACATGGGACAACTCCCAATGTGTTGCATGTTCGCCACGTGTCCCTCAGATGTGAACCGCAAGGGGCACCTGCGTAATTGCGCTGTGTCGTCCCTTTCCCTATAAATGCACATCCAATCGCGGTCAAAATCTTTCTTCCAACTCTCCACCTCAACAAACCCTAGCGCCACCGCTAGCTCTCGACGACGCCAGCGATGAAGCGCTTAGCTGCCGCGACCTCACCAACGTTGTCTTCACGCCGGCCGCGGACATCGTCTTCTCCGCCGCCGCCGTAGGTGTCCTCCGTCGCCAAGTTAGGGCACGGAAGATCGAACTGCTCGGCCTCATCTTCTACTCCGTCTAGCAGTTCATCATGTGGTAAATTAAAACCCTCTTTTTACTGTCCTTTTGATCCGATAGATTCATCCTTCCTACCAAAAGTGGTTTCTGCCTCCACAAATTTGGATCTATCCTGTTCTACATCTCATATGATTCCTAGTATATTCACTTATGCTTCACACGTAGTTAGATTCCTCACTTGTACCTATTCTTGGATTCGTACAAATCTGGAACCAACTCTCAACATATAAGTGAATGTCTTCGCGCTATGAGGTCAATGTCTTCTAAACTGATTTATCTTCAAAATCTTCTGAGAATGCATATGACCTCTTCCCCTTCCCTCACATCTCTAATGCTGTCACAGGTACATGTCCGTGGGAGAATCCCTTGGTTCTCGTAGTCTGCATTCATTTGTAGAATTCATACAGCATCATATCAACTCTCTCGAAGCCAGTTCCTGTCTGACCAGCAGATGGAAGCCTTTGACAGTGTTGAAGCCATTCAGTCTGAACTTCATGGCAACGGATAAGTCAGCAAGGAAGGGTGGCAGACAGCGCCGTGGGAATACATCGAAGGATTTGGCACCAGACCTCTATGAGCTATACAAGACAGATCCAGAGGAGGACTACAATCAGCGCAAGACATGAATCCAATGGATTCGAAGATATTGGGCAGAACAATGGTACAAGTACAGGTTCGTGACCCAGGAATATGCTGAAAAGAATGCCATCAAGCGGCCCTGGGGAGACATCTTGTACAAAAATCTTCCACCCAGGTCCAGAGCTGAAGCCATTGAGCAAGGCTTCTACCCTTGCATGGTCCGTGGACCACAGCCTGCTGATGCCGACCCATCTTCTCTGCTATGGTGTCGTGACGACAATCTATTCAAGTGCAACTTTCAGTTTGCCAAAAACTCGGCCAATGAGAACAAGAAGTCGCGGGGATTAGACTTCAACCCAGGTCCCTCTGCTCCTCGTGCAGATGGCACACGCGGAGCTGAACCCAATCTTGTTGGGCCCTTCTACAACCTAGAAGGTCTCATCACTCACATTATGGTTCAAGGGACAGTCGTGGATCAACCTGCAGATGACGCTAATTCTGACGAAGCGCCTGCACCACCGAAGCCTAAGAAGCTGAAGAAACCCAAGGCTTCGAAGCCTTCCACTGCACCAAAAGCTTCACGAGCGAAGCCTCTGGCCACTGCTCCTCCTGCACCAAGTGTGTAGTCTGAAGATCTCTCACGCATCTCCAAGTCTGAGAAGAAGAAGAAGCCCGTGCACACCACTGGTCAAGCACTGACTCCTGCTGCTGTTCTAAGAAATGAGAACGACGCCATTGATATATCAAGTGACGACGATCTTGCTGATGATGCTCTAGAACTGCTGATAAAGAGCAAGCAAGAGGCGGAAATCTTCAATGATTTACCTCTCTTTGACGTGGAAGTGCTGAACAATTTCATCGATGAGTGGTTTGACACCCCCAATCTCAGCTTTGATGATATGCAACTCCCCGTAGGCCTTAGCGTCTCCTTCCATGGCGCCATTGCTCCTGAGCTAGCTCTTGCTCAGAAAATCGTTGAACTGAAGCACAAGATCGACTATGAAAAGGCTCAGTTCAAGAAGCATGTGGCCAAGCTCAGCGTGACAGACGTCCAAAACTTCAAGACTATGATGCATGAGCTCAAGGAAGCGTTTCACAAGAAACGTGATGAAGCCAAAGGTTCTCGAGAGCGAATGAAGCTTCTGGCTGCAAAGTGTGTTCAAGCTTACAATGAAGCTGAGAAGCGCAAGGCACTTGGGCGTCCTGGCATCGACCCCAAGATGGCTGCCAAGCAGAAGAAGCCTACTGTGGACCAAGCTGAACCATCTAGGCGGGAAGAACCTCGCATTGTCTTCCCCGCTAGTATGACAGGCATCAAGCCTAAGGTCCCCACAGTGGCTTCAGAGCTTCAGGAAACCAGGGCAGCTGAATCCAAAGCCCGAAAGTGCAAGACCAAGAACACCACTGACGATGCTCCACCCACCAAGAAGCGCAAGACCAAGAAGAAAGATCGGACTACTCCCACAGAGCCCCTTGTCGTCGAGCCAATTTCTATTGTTCGTCCTGCATCTGCACAACAAGAGCACCGTTTGATAGTTCATGAGCCTGCTTTCCCAGAGGCTCCTGAAGCTGAAGACATTCCAGCTGTTGACCCCACCGCAGCTGAAGACATTGGTCATCAAGACAATGTTGAAGATGATGAAGTCCTTCCTCAGATTGAGCACAACGTGGTATCATCGCTTGTTCTCACGAAAAGCAAACTCATCACCATTGGTCGTCCTCTAACGCCAATTGCTCAGGATGATTCATGGGCTGATCACCCTCAAGACTCCCCCCATCAAGAAGAATCCCAAGTACTCCCCCTACTCAAGTCACCGCTCCGGTGCTTGAAGAGGATGACTTTGAGGCCCAACCTACTTCATCTCCACAAGTGTCGCCAGCATTCCGCAGGCTTCACAAAGGACCAAGGCCCCAAGTCACACTTTCGAGTGTTCCAGAAGGAGATGAGCACCAATCAGTTTCTCGCCAAGTATTTCCAGAAGCCTCTCCAACTGTGAACAACTCCGAGTCTGAAGCCAAAGCGGCTGAAGATATTCCGGCTGCATCAGCCGATGAACAAGAAGAGCCAAGATTGGAAGAAGAACGTGTTGCTACACCTCCGTCCAACCCTGAAGTTGTTCTCGAGGAGAACGTGTCCGACCCTCCAGCTACTCAAGTGGAGGTTAACAATACTGAGGCGGCCACAAACAACTCAACTGAAGCCAATGACGTTGTCATGGCTGAAGCTAATGTGGCGCCTGAAGTTAATGTGGTGCCAGAAGTTGTAGCACCTGAAGCCAATGCTGCACCTGAAGCAAATCTGCAGCCTGACGTCAATGACAATGCCACTGCTCCTGTACCGCCTCAACGGCCACACACTATCGAGCAAGCATATAATTATGGTCAGCTGGTCACTGTCAGATGGCCCATTCTGGTTCCTCCACCTGCTGCTGGTCCGCAATTTGATTATCATGTTGAGCACAGGCCTCAGGTCCAGAAGCCTAAGCCAAGACTGCCCAGGTTTCCAGGAACTGCAACGTCACCAGGGTCCTTCAATGCCAATGGCTTCATTGCGCACAACACTTTCTTCGATAGCACCAAGAACCCCTATTCCAAGCCAAGGATTTCATCTGATCGGTTCTGGAGCTATCAACAGCGCAGTTACTATTCCTGTGTTCTCTATGACCAAGGTCGCATCTTCCCTCATATGCGTCTTGATTGTGAAGCCATTGCTGGATTGCCATGCCTTGAAGAAGCCCTTAACTGCTTCCATGATGATGGATTGCTGAACTTTGTGACTGACAAGGAGCATTGGAATGAAGAGCTTCCGCTACAATTTTATGCCACCCTCCACATTCGCGGCTACAACAGGGATCCGAAGACATGGGTCCTTGAGTGGATGACAGGAAACGTACACCATGAAGCTAAAGCTCTTGACATTATTGAGCTCACTGGTCTGCCCACTCCAGGTGAACTATATGAACCTGGTTGTTAGCTTCACCTCAATGCATTGGAGAGCATCTTTCAGAAGCTAGAGCCCAACATGAGCCAAATGCTGAGCATGATGAAGCCTCTGCCACGCGACGCTGAATACCCAAGAGAGTTCTTTGTTGAAGACCTAGAGCATCTGCCCCACACTATCTATCATATCATCAGGTGAACTCTATGGCCTGTCAAAGGACATTCTTCTGCAGCGAAGCTTGAAGGAGCGATGAAGACATTGGTCTTTTATATCTTCAATGGCATCAGCTTCAATGCTCAAGACTTCTTTATCAGGCAATTGGCTGCATCAGGCTCTGATCTCTGTGGACTGAAATTCTACGCTCCATGGGTTATGCGCCTTATCAAGCTTCATTCTGCTGTCAACTATCAGCCTTCTGCTCACAACCATCTGATATTTTTGCCAGAGGTTGATATGTCAGTTGAAGCCATATACCCAGAGGCTGCCAAGGAGCCTGTTTGTCTTCACAATGCTGATCACCAAAGCTTCACACAGTCCATTGAAGGAGTCCAGGCCATCACTCGTGTTTATCCTTTGGCTGGCAATACACGCTTACCTCACCGTGCTCAAACTGAAGCCACTGAGAGCACTATTGCTCAAAGGCCTCGGAAGCGATCTCGTGTTCTCAATGACCGAGAGCTTCTCGTTGCCCTGCATCAGAAACAAGATAAGCATCACTACTGGCTGAAGCAGCAGATGCAAAGCTTCTTGGTGGACGTCAATCGAATTCGCAATCTTGCCACCAAAAATGCCTTTGTCACTCATGAAACATGTCGGCCGCCATGGAAGAGTTTGACATTGCTGAGTGCTGAAGCAGAACTTCAAGACGATGGCTTCACTGAAAGATTCAAGTTTGACTCCACTCCTCCAAGGAATGTCGTCCTGCGTTGAACTCCCTCTCTTGAAGACTCTGACTATTCCTCCTCAGCTGCAATGGTGAATGCCAGAGTCATAGATGACCAAGATGATGCTACCTCACCACCTCCTACTTCAGCGCGTATCGACACTGCACCAAGTTCTTCTACACCACCAAACCCCAACGCCGACCCTGCATCTTCTCCTACTCCTTCTGGGAACGAGTAGAGGCTCTATGTCTTCAAACCTTTTTGGTCCTTACTGACAAAAGGGGGAGAAGCATATGAGTTGATAGTCTTCAAGCGGGTCCATATGGGTGTTTGCTTTATATTTTGCCTAGTGTTTACAACTCTCGCTTTTGATACATTTGGTTTTTTGAGTTGTAACACTTAAACTTGATGGTCGTCTGCTACGTTTTCTGCTATTCTGTGATGTGATGATAAATTCCGCATGTGCGATGATAAATCCCACACTTAGTCATATTGCAGACGTCCAGTTTTCATTATGCATGTCATTATCTTCATTATATCAAATCATGCATGATGAATTGTCTTCATAAGTTGACGAGGATCTCCACAAGTACAACCTGCCATGTGCATTTGCATTCCAAAAGCAAATTACTTATATGCACATCTTCAGGGGGAGCCTTTTGCTACTTATGAAGACAATACCTTAATCCTTTACAATTTCACATGCTTTTATCCCCGTTGAAAACTTCAACCAGTTTGTCATCAATCACCAAAAAGGGGGAGATTGTAAGTGCATCTAGTGCCACCCCTAGTTGGTTTTGGAGTATTGACGACAAACCTGGTTGAGGGACTAATGTGTTTGTGAGAATTGCAGGATAACACAGGTAGTAGTCCCTCATTGATTCGGTTTACACTACTAGGAAAAGGGCTATAGATGGAATGACCACTAATGGCGCACCAGACATGTGGTGCGCCACTACTATATAGCAGTGGCGCACCATGTGCTGGTGCGCCATTAGTGTGAAAGACACTAATGGCGCACCAGACACACGGTGCGCCATTAGTAACAATTTTTTATTTATTTTTCCAAACATACTAATGGCGCACCAGGGCACAGTGCGCCATTACTAGTTAGAACTAGTAATGGCGCACCAGCCACATAGTGCGCCACTACTATATTTTTTTATATTTTATTTTTTTGCAAAACTACTAATGGCGCACCAGGGCGCAGTGCGCCATTACTAGTTTAAACTAGTAATGGCGTACTTTTCCACGGTGCGCCATTAGTGTATATTTCATGGACATTTGATCTCGATCCCCCTCCATCTCGATCGCTATCCCACCTCGCCAGATCCGGTCCCCCTCGCCGCCGAGCACCCCCCGCACCCTCTACCCCGCTCCACCGGCCGCCGTCGCCGATCCCCCGCACCCTCCCCGCTCCACCGCTGCCGCTGACCCACCGCACCCTCCCCCGCTCCGCCGCCGCCGACGACCCACCGCACCCTAGCTCCCCTGCTCCACCGCCGCCGCTGACCCACCGCACCCTCCCCCGCTCCGCCGCCGCCGACGACCCACCGCACCCTAGCTCCCCTGCTCCACCGCCGCCGACGACCCACTGCACCCTTCCCGGCCCGCTCCACCGCCGCCGCCGACCCCCCGCACCCTCCCCGGCCCGCTCCACCGTCACAAATGAATGCAACTAAAATTGCAAAAAAAACAAATTTGATTATATTTTCAAATAACAAATTTGATGATATTTAAAAAAAATTATTACTGTTTTTGTAAAAAATTATTACTGTTTCATATTCATATTCATTTTCTAAAAAATAATAATAATAAAAAGTAATAATAATAATAATAATAATAAAACTACTTATGGCGCACCTCTGGCTGGTGCGCCATTGCTATATAATTTTTTTTACTAATGGCGCACCCATCGCGGGTGCGCCATTGCAATGTAAAAAACATTCTAATGGCGCACCCCGAAGGGGTGCGCCATTAGTAAGTTTCCCACTTAGCTAATTCCTCCCTCTCCCTCGCCAGTCCACCCGCGCGCTCACCGGCCTGACCCACGACGCCGCCGCCCCGACCCCCGCCGCCCCCGCGCCCCCACCACTGCAGCTCCCCCACGCCGCCGCCCCCGCGCCCCCCACCACTGCACCTCCCCCGCGCCGCCGCCCCTGCGTCTACCCGCCGCCCCACCTCGTCTTCCACGCGCCAAATCGAGCGGCGGCCAGGTAAATCCCTCCTGACCCGCCGGCGTCCACCTCGACCTCCCTCCTCCCCTCCATTCCCTCCTGACTCCTCCACCTTCCCTTCTCTTTGTAGGATCGGACGAACTCCATCATCGAGCAGAACCGGGGCGAGCTCCAGCCCTACCCACCTGCGTCCAGCGCAGGTATGCTCATCCCCTTCCCGCCCCTCCGGCTGCCGGCGTCCGCCCTCCCTCTCCCCTGTCCCCCATCTCTGATTGGCAGTGGTTATGTTGATGAATATAAGTGGTGGTTATTTCAGTGTTTATTTCAGTGAATATAAGTGCTTATGTTGCAAAACCTTCTACTTTGTAATAAAGCTCAAGTGTTTCCAACACATATTTTATATGAGGTTGCATCTGTGTCAACTGTCAAGTTCAGCACTTTCATATGGTATCTCCAGTTCTGAAAAGTAGATTCATATTGTATCTCAAGCAAGTCTCATTTCTCATTATCATAAGGAGTATAGGCAATATTTACTGTCCGAATCAGAACCTATAATGCCCACATCAATTTGTTAGTTTATCTTCCAGCTTGACAGTTTGTTTGTTGAAAGCAGTGATGTTGTTAGTTTAAAGGGAGCAAGCTTTGCTGCCCATGAAATCTGTTACTCTTTAGGTCCTGGCCATGTTTGGCATGAATAACCTCCAGATAATTAATTATTGTTTGAGTAATAATAAAAAGTAGAAGTGTGATTTAGAGAAGAAACCTTCGAGGAGTGAAAAACCTTCGAGGTCCCTGCCAAGACCTGCCAAGACACTCAGCAACATAGCATTTAACACCAGACAAAACCTTCGAGGAGTGACAAACATGGCTTGCACTGTTGCACAAGGTGGCAAACACCACTTACTAAAAATATATCAAGCATAAAATAGTACATAGTAAAATTCATGTAGCTCCATTCAAACAAGACCCTCACTCAAAAAAGTTTCAAATGCAGCCTCTCAGATTTGCTGCATTTGTGGCATCGGTTTGGGACACTTCATGGAGTTGTGCTGCACAATTAACTTCATGGAGAACATTAGAATTTGTGTTTAGTGAAGTAGTTAGTGTACTGTACTAGCAATAGTTTGCTTGGTCTTTCTTTGGTTTCAGTTAAGTTATTATCAGATTTTCCTCTCCATTGCTCTGAGTGGTGCTTGTGTTTCTACTTGCAGAAAGGTACCATGAGTGGTACAATCTAATTTACTACTGCTGCTATATACATCAATGCTTTACTACTAGCCCATGAGTGGTGCTTGTGTTTCTACTTGCAGAAATGTACTACTTGGGAATTTTGTCAACTTGTGATGCTGCTGCTGTACCCCGAGAGGCCCTTGAGTTTGCCGAAATGTCGATTAACTTCCGTTCCGGCAAATTCGGGTACTCCATATGTCCTATTTTCAGCAAAGGTCATGTTGAAATTTTCCGTGAATTTTAGCATGACTTTGCTAAAAAAAGGACATATGGGGCACTTGCGACTAATGCATGGGCCGGGGTATCTTAGTACTTAATTAAGTAGGATCAACTGCCCCTTTATTCTTGCTGCATTAAACCATAGGTGGCAATAGAGCCAAGTGATTAGGCCCAACTTAGAATTCTCCTTCCCTTTTCTTGATAGGGTGTATTATTAGAAGATACCCATATATATCAGTCAACCTAGGGTCCCTCGGCATCGATAAACCCTAAATGATGAAAACTTAACTTAGCATTTAGGGCGTGTTTTCACCACACTGTGGATTATCTTATTGGACCCAACAGAGATGATGTAGTTTTGAATTATGAACATAGGAAATGTCGTCATCGGACGACGAAAGTCTCCCGGGGGAGTGCGACTGGTGCCACGACGGTCGAGGTCTGTGCGACAGGCCTCACCTGGACGATGATCGGCGCTACAGCATTAAGCTCGAGGAGACGTTTGAAGTTGAAATGGTACGCAATGACGACAAGTGTTTTTTTCATAATTAAGCATGACTTCAACTATTTCAACGTGTAATTTCATCTTTTACAATTCGAGTATAGTTTATCCCATGCCATGCAAGATGCTATGTCTTGGAGAGGATGGATTTTGAAGATCATGAAAATTTTGAAACGAAGAAAATTCACCTAAGGACACATCATGATGTGGATTTTGAAGTAAATTTGTATAATGCTGAGAGCGTAACCCATTTTGGTTGCAAAAATTGGGAAGCATTTTGCAAGATGTATGGTTTTGATGAGGGTATGCTTGTCACCATGGATCTTGGTGATCCTGACGTCGACCAAGACAATATGGACATTTGGGTCCTTGTTGTTACGCCTCCAGTTCTACCGCTATGTGAGTTTCTCAAACATAGTTAATTATTAACTAATTTATATTGTTTATTTCAAAATAGTTGACAACTTATTTCCATTGACAGCTTATTTTGATTGTTCAAAAAATGTGCGGAACATGGTAGACAAAACCCACTACACCGATGGCTCCGAGTTAACTTATCAGGAGAAAAATCATCTGGTCGGATTTTGTACTGATCTTGAGAATTACAATATCTACAATCAAACTCCTCAACATTATGGTCAATACATGCCACTAGTGCACGTGTTGAACTATGGTAACTACCATGGAGATACCCTGGTAAGATTTTTTACTATTACGACATCCGTGCATCTTTTGCATACTTCTAAAACTAGTACATCATTGCTAACTATGAAGTTATTACTATGTTTTTCAACAGAGAATCCCAGAGGATTGTGTACCTCATTTGATGTATCAGAATGGCAGCCTTCATGTTTTGAACTTATATCCAGGTCATCCTACAAATCTCAACTGTCCATACCGGATTTCTAGAAGAAGTGGAGACATGCTAATCAGAGAATGGAAAAAATGTATGGACAGTCGTAAGGAGGTTCTTGGAAGCAACAGGAAGCGCCGCGCAAGAATTGGAGACAGGATGATCTCCATTCTCCATAATGGAGAGTCAGGGCCTATATTGTTTTATGCTATTTTACCTTAAATAGGGTATTTAGGTCCTGCCTAATACTGATGATCATGTGCTAAGAACAATTAAGTAGGGTTTGTTCGATGACTATCAGGATGATGATCGTATGACTTGTTATTAATAATGAGTAGAAGTTGTATGATGATGATTAGTAGGACTTGTTAGGATTAGTATTACTTTCGACAAACTCGCTACTCGCAGTCTCGAGACTTGTAATGTTCTATCTTTGTTCGGTCTTTTGAATTTGGAGACTAATATGATGAATTGTATTCGGAGACTAATCTTCTATTGTATTCGATGAATCTGCTGTTGCTGTGTGGTGCTGTTTATATTCTGTCCAATAATATATTTTGTAATCTGTGCAAATATCAGAAAAGAAAAAAATCCCTAATATACATACTAATGGCGCATCAACCCAACGTGCGCCATTAGTATGCCCAAGGATACTAATGGCACATCACCCAGCAGTGCGCCATTAGTATGGCAAAGCACATGGGTAAATATGGCCCCCTGGGAGGCATACTAATGGCGCATCGTGGCCTATACTAATGGCGCACTGCTTGGTGCGCCATTAGTATACCAGATACTAATGGCGCACTAGTGGTGCGCCATTAGTAAAAAATACTAGTGGCGTGGTACTAGTGGCGCACCAGTAGTGCGCCATTACTAGGCAAAACTGGTGCGCCACTAGTAGGCCTTTTCCTAGTAGTGTTACCTACCGAAGATGACCCCTAAAAATGTATGAAGACATTGAAGACAATGGTGGTATATGAAGATGTTCACATTGAAGACTATGACTAGAGAAGACATTGCGTGAAGACTATGGAGCGCGAAGACTTAGTTGTTTTGTTGTTTCCTTTTCTTCTTTGTTGAGTCATAGGAACCACCGTACTGTTAAGTGGTGTCCTAGTGAACAAAGTCAAAGTGACTGAAGTGATGCTCAACCAAATCCTATGTCTTCGAGCGAAGACAATGAGAGCAAATATTATCCAGAGGCGGATGAGTCAGCTTTACTTGTAGCCCAAGTCAAGCTGCCGCGTGTGTTCGAAATCTGACCGTTGGAACACGTGTCAGTTCCTTAGTGACCCAGGGTCATTTCAGACAAATCAGGTTGGGTTGCCTAGTGGCTATAAATAGCCCACCCCCTACACCATAAATTGGTGGCTGCTCAGAGTTAGTGCACGGCTTTTGTCGTTTGAGAGCAACCCACCTCCGAAGCTTTTGAGAGAGAAATCCTTGCGAGGACAAAGCCCAAACACCCAGAGCCAAAGAGTGTTAGGCATCACTGAAGTCTTTCTGTCCGCGTGACCTGAAGACTAGTTACACTTGAGGACTGTGAATCCTCCAGCCGGTTAGGCGTCGCGTTCTGAGCATCCAAGAGTCATTGTGGATCGCTGGTGAACGAAGTCTGTGAAGGTTTGGAAGTCTACCTTGAAGACTTACCAGAGTGATTGGGCGAGGACTGGGTGTCCTTAGCTCAAGGGGAATAAGGTGAAGACGTGGTCTTCTGAGTTGAATCTCAGCCTCCCTAACCAGACGTACAGTTGTCACAGCAACTGGAACTGGTCCAACAAATCCTGTGTTCTCACCAAGTGTCTGGTTCTATCCTCTCCCTTTCTTTACTTACAGTTTGTCTTCATGAAGTCATTGCCTGCTTGCACTACCTGTTTGACTTCACTGTGTGACTACTATCATTGTTTGGCTTCATACTTTCTTCCACCCAGATCTTTACTACCTAGCTGCTATCAGTCTTCGTGCTTTCACTTCATTGCATACTTGACTATGGCTTGCTTAGTGTAGTGTACCTTCCGCTGCATATCAATAGGTTCATTTCTATTGTTTGTCTTTGACACTCTCATGTTTTGAAGACTTTCATAAAAATCGCCTATTCACCCCCCCTCTAGTCGATAACTAGCACTTTCAGAATGGCCTTGTGATGAGTTCTTGAGAGCAGCTGGGATTCATGATGATTTTTATTATTTGGCTGAGAATGCGGGCCTCGTCGATTTCCTCCACGACCAGCGCGAACAGTATCTCCTCCTCACTAATATTTTCGTGCAAAATTTTCATTTTCATGCTAGGAGATCGCCACCTTCGGTGGATTTTTATTTGTATGATGAGTTTAAGGAGATGTCACTTTATGATTTTTGTGCGGTTTGCAAGTTACCCTTTGCGGGCAGCATAGAGGAACCACATCATAATGATGTGGAAGGGTTTATTGATAGGATTGCTGTAGGGGAAACGAGGAAAGTTTCCGATGCAAGAATCACTAGCATACATTTTCCTGTTCTGCGTTACTTTGCAATGTTTGCTAGTAGATGCTTAATTGGTCGTGGGAACAGTGGAATCCTTAGTGCCCCTGATATTGTTATTTTGCGCCATACCTTGTTTCGTGATACTACCTTCAGTTTAGGCGCTACTGTTGCTAAACGGTTAAATCTGAATCGTACAAAGGGTCCCATCTTCGAAGGCATCTTTGCTTCACGCCTTGCTGCACACTTTAATGTACATATCAGGCATTATCAGAAAGAGGAACAGTTGCTGCCTCCTATTTTTCTAGATTATAAGAGTATGGTAGCACATGAGTTTATTGTTAAAGATAAGAAGAAGCTGCTTAAGTATAAATTAATATTTGATAAAAATTATTGTGACATTATTACCTTGCATGCGCCCTCTTTGTTTAACATATTTTCAGGCACGTACCTCATTTTTCCAGAGGCCGTTCATGCATACTTGAGCGTGACACCTATTCCAGAGGCTGAGCCGGAGCCACCAATTGACCCTTATCGGCAGTCTATTTATCAGTGGGATCCGGAGGAGATCGCCAACCAGTGGCACCCCGAGGATCCTCCTCAGTACACTGGAGAGGACCACTTTGATCCATGGGCATAGACCAACTTAGGCCAAAAGCCTAAGCTTGGGGAGTATGTATTTCTCACCGACATTACATTCATGTTCACACACTCATTCTAGTTGTCGGTGCTCATACTTTTTCATTGTACTATCCATGTTAGTTTATTTTCTGTTTTTAGTCTTCTTCTTGTGTGTGTTGAAAAACCTTAAGAAAAAACAAAAAAAATAGTTATAGTTTTTAGCTAGTTTACTTTCCATGCCTGTAGTAGTAATATTAAAAGAAAACCCAAAAAGATTTCTCGTTCTTCTTTTGCTTGTTGGGAGCTTTCCCGTGTAAATAGTTTCTTTTCTTTTCTTTGGGGGTCGAAAGGAGAAGACCATAATGAAAATGTTGAAGTGGCTCTTATTTGTATTATTGTTAATTTAACCAAGAGCCTGTATTACCTTGTCTTCTCCTATGTATTAAATGCCTGCAGATTCCAGCTTAGTCCAATTGCACATGCACTATTATTATTATCCACACCGTTCGGTTGTGCAAGTGAAAGGAAATAATGATGATATATGATGGACTGATTGAGATGAGAGAAGCTGGTATGAACTCAACCTATCTTGTTTTTGTAAATATGATTAGTTCACCATTCCTCATTGAGCCTATTATGAATGAAACATGTTTGCAGTGACAATTAGAGATTATAGTTTCTCATGCCATGCTTAATTAGCTAGGAGTTTATAATGGTTTACCTTGCGTGCCAACATGCTATTAAAATGGTTGTGATGTGGTATGATAGGGTGGTATCCTCCTTTGAACGATTCAAGTGGCTCGACCTGGCACATGTTCACGCATGTAGTTGAAACAAAATCAACATAGCCTCCACGATATTTATGTTCATGGTGGATTATATCCTACTCATGCTTGCACTCAGTGTTGATTAATTTTAATGCATGTTCATGACTGTTGTCGCTCTCTAGTTGGTCGCTTCCCAGTCTTTCTCTAGCCTTCACTTGTACTAAGCGGGAATACTGCTTGTGCATCCACTTCCATAAACCCCAAAGTTATTCCATATGAGTCCACCAAACCTTCCTATATGCAGTATCTACCTGCCATTCCAAGTACATTTGTATGTGCCAAACTCTAAACCTTCAAATGAAATTCTGTTTTGTATGCTCGAATAACTCATGTATCACCAAGGGCTGTCTGTATCTTCCATGCTAGGCGGGTTATTCTCAAGAGGAGTGGACTCCGCTCCTCACTCACGAGAAAATGGCTGGTCACCGGGATGCCCAGTCCCTTGCTCAAACCAAATCAAAATAATTGCAAACAAAACTCCTCCAGGACTGTTGTTAGTTGGAGGCACCTGTTGTTTCGGGCAAGCCATGGATTGAAGCTTGTTGGTGGTGGGGGAGTATAAACTTTACCATTCCGTTTGGGAACCGCCTATAATGTGTGTAGCATGGAAGATATCGAGATCTCTCGGTTGTTATGTTGACAATGAAAGTATGCCGCTCAAAATATTATTCATCTCCATTTCAAAAATCAAGCTCTGGCACCTCTACAAATCCCTGCTTCCCTCTGCGAAGGGCCTATCTATTTACTTTTATGTTGAGTCATCATCCTCTTATTAAAAAGCACCAGTTGGAGAGCACTGCTGTCATTTGCATGCATTATTATTAGTTTATATTGAGTATGACTGGATCTCTTTTAACATGAATTATAATGTTTAGTCAGTCCTTGATCTTCAGAGGTGCTCAACATTTATGTTTTGCGGTCTCAGAAAGGGCTAGCGAGATACCATCTTGTTATATCATATTATGATTGTTTTGAGAAAGTGTTGTCATCCGAGATTTATTATTATTGCTCGCTAGGTGATTATGCAATTGATATGAGTAAATATGAGACTTAAAGGTTATTGTGAATATGGTTAGTTCATAATCTTTGCTGAAAACTTGAATGCTGGCTTTACATATTTACAACAACAAGAGCAAACAGAGTTTGTAAAAGTTTTTCTTTATCACTTTCAGTTTATCAACTGAATTGCTTGAGGACAAGCAACAGTTTAAGCTTGGGGGAGTTGATACGTCTCCATCGTATCTACTTTTACAAACACGTTTGCCCTTGTTTTGGACTCTAACTTGCATGATTTGAATGGAACTAACCCGGACTGATGCTGTTTTCAGTAGAATTGCCATGGTGTTATTTTTGTGCAGAAATAAAAGTTCTCAGAATGACCTGAAACTTCACGGAGAATATTTTTGGAATATATAAAAAATATTGGCGAAAGAATCAAGACCAGGGGCCCACACCCTGTCCACGAGGGTGGGGGGCACGCCTACCCCCTGGCGCGCCCCCCTATCTCATGGCCCCCCTGAGGCTCCACCGACCTCAACTCCAACTCTATATATTCATGTTCGGGGAGAAAAAAATTGGAGAGAAGGATTCATCGCGTTTTACGATATGGAACCGCCGCCAAGCCCTAATCTCTCTCGGGAGGGCTGATCTGGAGTCCATTCGGGGCTCCGGAGAGGGGAATCCATCACCATCGTCATCATCAACCTTCCTCCATCACCAATTTCATGATGCTCACCGCCGTGCGTGAGTAATTCCATCGTAGGCTTGCTGGACAGTTAATGGGTTGGATGAGATTTATCATGTAATAGAGTTAGTTTTGTTAGGGTTTGATCCCTAGTATCCATTATGTTCTGAGATTGATGTTTCTATGACTTTGCTATGCTTAATGCTTGTCACTAGGGCCCGAGTGCCATGATTTCAGATCTGAACCTATTATGTTTTCATGAATATATGTGAGCTCTTGATCCTATCTTGCAAGTCAATAGTCACCTACTATGTGTTATGATTCGGCAACCCCGAAGTGACAATAATCAGGACCACTCCCGATGATGACCGTAGTTTGAGGAGTTCATGTATTCACTAAGTGTTAATGCTTTGGTCTGATACTCTATTAAAAGGAGGCCTTAATATCCCTTAGTTTCCAATAGGACCCCGCTGCCACGGGAGGGTAGGACAAAAGATGTCATGCAAGTTATTTTCCATAAGCACGTATGACTATATTCGGAATACAAGCCTACATTACATTGATGAACTGGAGCTAGTTCTGTGTCACCCTATGTTATAACTGTTGCATGAGGAATCACATCCAACATAATTATCCATCACTGATCCAATGCCTATGAGCTTTTCACATATTGATCTTTGCTTAGTTACTTTACCGTTGCCACTTTACAATTACTACAAAACTACTACTGTTACATTTGTCACCGTTACCGGTACTTCCATACTACTTTGCTACTAAATATTTTGCTGCAGATAGTAAGTCTTACAGGTGTGGTTGAATTGACAACTCAACTGCTAATACTTGACTTTGGCTCCCCTTGAGTCGAATCAATAAATTTGGGTTGAATACTCTACCCTCGAAAACTGTTGCGATCCCCTATACTTGTGGGTTATCAGCGCTCCACCCCTGGTGCTTCAGTTATCTGGTTTACCACCGGCGGGTTACTGGCCCCCGCTCCAGGTGTGTTGAAGAGGTTTCTTTATTCATAAACCAAGGGCAGACGACTCTGGTGTTTTCTCCTCAAGACTTCATTTGAAGCGTTCTGATTCACCGTGAGCCGATATGAATCCGCTTGAGTCCGCTATGCTTGGGAGTTTAAAACGGCCCACTCTGCGGTCATCCTAGCATTTTCTGCCGCCAACTCTACCTTGGCTTGCGCTATCTCATCATGCAGCTTAGCCACATCCACCTTATGATGTTCCCGGTTGTCCGGGGTTACCTCTACCTCCATCAGAGTTGCCAGCGTCTCCAATAGATCTATTAAAAGTTGAGCCGGTGGGCGTGCTGATCCGCCAGCACCCGCAGCCGTTACCGCCGCTGCGCTGGAAGTCATAGCCGCGGCGGCTGTTGAACCGAGAACCGGCTGGGTGCCAGCCATGAAGATCGCCACCCTGTTCGGCGGCTCATGGGTGTCCGGAATACTGTCACCATCGGAACAGCCCCCGAGCCATCCGTCTTGTAGTTGATACATTGAGTTAGTCGCGCTCGTGGACGATTCACCATCAGAGTAGATGGCTGTCTCACCACCAAACACAGAGCCTTCCAATTCAGCCCCATGGATGAATCCAACAAAGGCACACTTCACGGCGGGTTGAATCCGCTCGGGTCGTGCACACTGAGCCGTCTCGATGATGTCGGTGCAGATGTCCGGCTCAGGGGACCCGGTAGCCGTACTCAATTGAGCCGGCCTCCGGGCCCTAGGCTCCATCGTTGATGTAGAGCTTGCCGCGACGACTCTTGGCCATCCGGCCCACAGCGTATCCCTTGATCCCTTCAAAGCTGCCCTTCAAGAACTCAAAACCACCATGCGCAGGCCCCACGGTGGGCGCCAACTGTCGTGGAGTTGTCACGACAGATGTCCTAGTGGAAGGACTTAGTTGTGGAGCCATCGCGACGAGGTTAGCTTAAAGGGGTTAAAACGGGACAAAGGACGTGAGGAGTTTATACTGGTTCGGCCCCTTGCGATGAAGGTAAAAGCCTAATCCAGTTTGAGGTGGTATTACTAGGGTTTCGATTACCAGGGAGCGAAAATACGCTTAGCCTGGCTTTCGATCTGTTGTTTCTTGCCCTAAGCCGCTGCCGGGTCGTCCCCTTATATACATGGGTTGACGCCCTACGGTTTACAGAGTCCCGGCCGACTCATACAAACGTGTCCGGCTTGGTAACTTATCTTACATGCCTTACAATACAAATCACATATACATGGCGGTTTATACTTACGGGCCTTAAGCCGCCTTTGGGCTTTAGTCCCTTTAACAAGCCTACTACATGAACCGCCATCTTTAACATATTCATGGGCTTGGTTTATGAACCGTCATTGGGATAATCTGGCCCCTCTTGGGCGGGTCATATCCAATAGTCATATCCCCAACAGTAACTGTACCTTCTCTCGAATTGGAAAGTAGCTCATCACAGAAAACCGTTCCCGTGATGCCTACAACAACTAGAGAGGACGCTAATGATAATGATCATGAAACTTCGGATCAAGTTACTACCAAACCTCGTAGGTTAACCAGAGCATGTTCCGCACCAGAGTGGTACGGTAATCCTGTTCTGGAAGTCATGTTACTAGACCATGACGAACCTATGAACTATGAGGAAGCGATGATGAGCCCAGATTCCACAAAATGGCTTGAGGCCATGAAATCTGAGATGGGATCCATGTATGAGAACAAAAGTATGGACTTTGGTGGACTTGCCCAATGATCGGCAAGCCATTGAGAATAAACGGATCTTCAAGAGGAAGACAGACGTTGATGGTAGTGTTACTATCTACAAAGCTCGACTTGTCGCAAAAGATTTTTGACAAGTTCAAGGTGTTGACTACGATGAGATTTTCTCACTCGTAGCGATGCTTAAGTCTGTCTGTATCATGTTAGAAATTGCCACATTTTATGAAATCTGGCAAATGGATATCAAAACAGCATTCCTTGATGGATTTCTTAAAGAAGAGTTGTATATGATGCAACCAAAAGGTTTTGTCGATCCTAAAGGTGCTAACAAAGTGCGCAAACTCCAGCAAGCATCTCGGAGTTGGAATATACGCCTTGATAAGGTGATCAAAGCATATGGTTTTATACAGACTTATAGTGAAGCATGTATTTACAAGAAAGTGAGTGGGGGCTCTGTAGTATTTCTGATATTATATGTGGATGACATATTATTGATTGGAAATTATATAGAATTTCTGGATAGCATAAAAAGATACTTGAATAAGAATTTTTCAATGAAAGACCTCGGTGAAGCTACTTATATATATTGGGCATCAAGATCTATAGGGATAGATCGAGACGCTTAACAGGACTTTCAAAAACACATACCTTGACAAAGATTTTGAAGGAGTTCAAAATGGATCAGTCAAAGAAAGGGTTCTTGCCTGTCTAACAAGGTGTGAAGTTGAGTAAGACTCAAAACCCGACCACAGCAGAATATGGAGAGAGAATGAAAGTCATTCCCTATGCCTCAGCCATAGGTTCTATAAAGTATGCCATGATGTGTACCAGATCTATTATATACCTTGCCATGAGTTTGGCAAGGGGGTACAATAGTGATCTAGGAGTAGATCACTGGACAGTGGTCAAAATTATCCTTAGTTACCTTAAAGAGGACTAAGGAAATGTTTCTCGGTTATGGAGGTGATAAAGAGTTCGTCGTAAAGAGTTACATCGATGCAAGCTTTGACACTGATCTAGATGACTCTAAGTCTCAATCTAGATACGTATTGAACATGGGAGCATTTAGCTAGAGTAGCTCCATGCAGAGCATTGTAGACATAGAAATTTGCAAAATACATACGGATCTGAATGGGGCAGACCCGTTTGACTAAAACTTCTCTCACAAGCAAAACATGATCACACCTTAGTACTCTTTGGGTGTTAATCACATAGTGATGTGAACTAAATTATTGACTCTAGTAAACCCTTTGAGTGTTGGTCACATGGCGATGTGAACTACATGGGTTAATCACATATAGATGTGAACTATTGGTGTTAAATCACATGGCGATGTGAACTAGATTATTGACTCTAGTGCAAGTTGGAGACTGGAGCAAATATGCCCTAGAGGCAATAATAAAGTTGTTATTTATATTTCCTTATATCATGATAAATGTTTATTATTCATGCTAGAATTGTATTAACCGAAAACTTGATACATGTGTGGATACATAGACAAAACACCGTGTCCCTAGTAAGCCTCTACTAGACTAGCTCGTTAATGAAAGATGGTTAAGTTTCCTAACCATAGAAATGTGTTGTCATTTGATGAATGGGATCACATCATTAGGAGAATGATGTGATGGACAAGGCCCATCCATTAGCTTAGCATAATGATCATTCTGTTTTATTGCTATAGCTTTCTTCATGTCATATACATATTCCTTTGACTATGAGATTATGCAACTCCCGGATACCGGAGGAATGCCTTGTGTGCTATCAAACGTCACAATGTAACTGAGTGACTATAAAGATGATCTACAGGTATCTCCGAAGGTGTTTGTTGGGTTGGCATAGATCGAGATTAGGATTTGTCACTCCGAGTATCGGAGAGGTATCTCTGGGCCCTCTCGGTAATGCACATCATAATAAGCCTTGCTAGCAATGTGAATAATGAGTTAGTTGCGGGATGATGCATTACGGAACGAGTAAAGAGAATTGCCGGTAACGATATTGAACTAGGTATGAAGATATCGACGATCGAATCTCGGGCAAGTAACATACCGATGACAAAGGGAATAACGTATGTTGTCATTACGGTACGACTGATAAAGATGTTTGTAGAATATGTGGGAACCAATATGAGCATCCAGGTTCCGCTGTTGGTTATTGACCGGAGAAGTGTCTCGGTCATGTCTACATAGTTCTCGAACCCGTAGGGTCCGCACACTTAACGTTCGATGACGATTTTGTATTATATGAGTTATGTGATTTGGTGACCGAATGTTGTTTGGAGTCCCGGATGAGATCATGGACATGACGATCAGTCTCGAAATGGTCGAGAGGTAGAGATTTATATATGGTACAATAGTATTCAGACACCGAAAGTGTTCCGGGGGTACCGGGTACTACGTATCGGGTCACCGGAAGGGGTTTCGGGCACCCCCCGGCAAAGATATGGGCCTTATTGGGACAAGGGCGGGACATGCCAGCCCCTAGTGGGCTGGTGCTCCCCATATAGGCCGAATAGGAGGAGAAGGAAGGAGGGGAAGGGAGAAAGGAAAGGGGAGGATTCGGCCTCCCCCTTTCCTTCTCCCCCCCTCTCTTTCCTTCCCCTTCCGGCACTTATGGAAGGGGGGAGGCCGACTTGTGGGAGGCGCCCAAGTTGGATTACTCCTACTTGGGGCGCCCCTTGCTGCCCCTCTCCCTCTCCCACACACACACAGACACACACACACACACACACACACACACACACACATATATATGGGGGGCACCGCTAGAACACACAACATTGATTCCTAGCCGTGTCGGTGCCCCCCTCCATAGTTCACGCCTCCGGTCATATTCACGTAGTGCTTAGGCGAAGCCTTGCGCGGATCACTTCACCATCACTGTCACCATGCCGTCGTGCGGACGGAACTCTCCCTTGACACTTTGCTGGATCAAGAGTTCGAGGGACGTCATCGAGCTGAACGTGTGCAGAACTCGAAGGTGCCGTACGTTCGTGCTTGATCTGTCGGAACGAGAAGAAGTTCAACTACATCAACCGCGTTAACAAACGCTTCCGCTTTCGGTCTATGAGGGTACATGGACACACTCCCCCCCTCTCGTTGCTATGCATCTCCTAGATAGATCTTGCGTGAGCATAGGATTTTTTTGAAATTGCATGCTACATTTCCCAACATTCATAGCCATCACCATCGTAGTCATACTCTCTCAACTTAACCATACTCTTAATTGGTGCATCGCAATTAGTAAACATTGTAAGACTATTCATCAATCAAGCATTCTTCTTTATATTGTCTTCAATGATTTCTGCTTGCGACCAGATCGTGATGTGTGAATAATTCACTAAGGCAAGGTCTTGCAACTCTATGTATTTGTGCACGGGCCATTGGATGACTTTGCTTAATTGATGTTATTTGTATCTGTCATTCCCAGCAGAGTTTTCTTTAGTCCTCTTCTCATTCTAAGGCTCCGCATGTACCAAGATCCCGTTGATCGATCAAGGGGGAGGTAAGAAGCATGGATGCATAGAACGCTATTAAGAAAACTACTGACAGAAAGGATTAGTATGGTATCAGAAAGCAATTACTTAGGGACAAATGAGGTGTAGTCATTAAATTCCCAATGATCTTATCTAAAAATTTGTAATAACTAAGGTAACCCGAGCAACGGTAAGGGCCATCGTTGTACAACAGACTCTCAATGCAGGTCATGACCGGTCGTGACGTACTTTCAACGGATCGCCCACTTCATCGTGTTAATAGCACATCATAACGGGTGTCTACCCGGGCCATGTTTAATATCAAGACGAGACCCCACACACAAGTACATGGTTGCGAGAGTAACTCCTCGTACCCATGCCTATTTCCATATTATTGAATTCTTGAGCACCATACTAAACCTCTTTAAATGTGTGACCCAAGTGTAGATCACATCTACAAGCACTTTATTTGCAAAATTATTTTTTCTCAACTAAAGCGAGACCCGAAGAGGCTGAAGCACATCTTTGGTCAGACAACCAACATACTATGACAAGCATAAAAGGTCCATGGATAGCTAGACCTTTGTAACAAAATCATTGCTATGCAGTTGAGTATAAAATATTGCAAAATTGAAGCAAAAAGAACATCAAGTAACAGATCAAATCTATTACCAGCACAAAACAACGTGTAATCACACACATCCCCACGTGCTCTAGATCAAACTTGCATCTACTCATAGATTTCTCATGATGCCAATGTTGGGAAACGTAGTAGAAAAATACATCCTGCAAATAAGATCCCAGGATCACTATGAAGATGCAAAGAAGTTCAGATCTACTCTTTAACAACTAGAGTTAACGGACAGATGAAGTTGGTGAAGAATTTAATGTCAATTCCCGCAACTAGGATTAAACCTCCCAACCGTGAGAATGTTTCTCCTCCGGATCTATGATCAAAGAGACGATCTCTCTATTTGTAGGATCGAAAGTAGGTCTAGAGGGGGGTGATTAGACTACTTGACAAAATAAAAATCTAGCCTTTTCCCAATTTTAAGTCTTGGCAGATTTTACCAACTTAGCACAAGTCAAGCAATCAACCTACACATGCAATTCTAAGAGTATAGCAGCGGAATGTTAAACATTGCATATGAAGGTGAGGGAAGGGTTTGGAGAAGGCAAACGCAATGTAGACACGAAGATTTTTGGCGTGGTTCCGATAGGTGGTGCTATCGTACGTCCACGTTGATGGAGACTTCAACCCATGAAGGTTAACGGTTGCGCGAGTCCACGGAGGGCTCCACCCACGAAGGGTCCAGAAAGAAGCAACCTTGTCTATCCCACCATGGCCATCGCCCACGAAGGACTTGCCTCACTTGGGTAGATCTTCACGAAGTAGGCGATCTCCTTGCCCTTACAAACTCCTTGGTTCAACTCCACAATCTTGTCGGAGGCTCCCAAGTGACACCTAACCAATCTAGGAGACACCACTCTCCAAAAGGTAATAGATGGTGTGATGATGATGAACTCCTTGCTCTTGTGCTTCAAATGATAGTCTCCCCAACACTCAACTCTCTCACACAGATTTGGCTATGGTGGAAAGATGATTTGAGTGGAAAGCAACTTGCGGAATGCTAGAGATCAAGATTCTTGTGGTTGGATTGGAATGTCTTGGTCTCAACACATGAGTAGGTGGTTCTCTCTCAGAAAATGAGTAGTGGAAGTGTAGGCACGTTCTGATGGTTCTCTCTTGAATAGAGAATGCGGTGGAGGGGTATATATAGCCTCCACACAAAATCTAACCGTTACACACATTTGACCCAACTCGGTGAGACCGAATAGGTGAACTCGGTGAGACCGATTTAGTTCAAAATGTGAACATTAGGATTCTCGGTGGGACCGACATGATCAACCCGGTGGGATAGATGCGCTAGGGTTAGGGTAAAATGTAGGATCGAAAATATGTCTAGAGGGGGTGATTAGACTACTTGACCAAATAAAAATCTAGCCTTTTCCGAATTTTAAGTTTTGGCAGATTTAAGCAACTTAGCACAAGTCAAGCAATCAACCTACACATGCAAGTCTAAGAGTATAGCAGCGGAATGTAAATCATTGCATATGAAGGTAAAGGGGAGGAGTTTGGAGGGAGCAAACGCAATGTAGACACGGAGAATTTTGGCGTGGTTCCGATAGGTGGTGCTATCGTGCATCCACGTTGATGGAGACTTCAACCCACGAAGGGTAACGGTTGCGCGAGTCCACGGAGGGCTCCCCCCACGAAGGGTCCACGAAGAAGCAACCTTGTCTATCCCACCATGGCCATCACCCACGAAGGACTTGCCTCACTTGGGTAGATCTTCACGAAGTAGGCGATCTCATTGCCCTTACAAACTCCTTGGTTCAACTCCACAATCTTGACGGAGGCTCCCAAGTGACACCAAACCAATCTAGGAGACACCACTCTCCAAAAGGTAATAGATGGTGTGTTGATGATGAACTCCTTGCTCTTGTGCTTCAAATGATAATCTCCCCAACACTCAACTCTCTCTCACACATATTTGGATTTGGTGGAAAGATGATTTGAGTGGAAAGCAACTTGGGGAAGGCTAGAGATCAAGATTCTTGTGGTTGGATTGGAATATCTTGGTCTCAACACATGAGTAAGTGGTTCTCTCTCAGAAAATGAATGCTGGAAGTGTAGGCACGTTCTGATGGCTCTCTCCTCGAATGGAGGAAGGGTGGAGGGGTATATATAGCCTCCACACAAAATCTAACCGTTACACACATTTGACCCAACTCGGTGAGACCGAATAGGTGAACTCGGTGAGACCGATTTAGTTCAAAATGTGAACATTAGGATTCTCGGTGGGACCGACATGATCAACCCGGTGGGATAGATGCGCTAGGGTTAGGGTAAAATGTAGGATCGAAAATATGTCTAGAGGGGGTGATTAGACTACTTGACCAAATAAAAATCTAGCCTTTTCCGAATTTTAAGTTTTGGCAGATTTAAGCAACTTAGCACAAGTCAAGCAATCAACCTACACATGCAAGTCTAAGAGTATAGCAGCGGAATGTAAATCATTGCATATGAAGGTAAAGGGGAGGAGTTTGGAGGGAGCAAACGCAATGTAGACACGGAGAATTTTGGCGTGGTTCCGATAGGTGGTGCTATCGTACATCCACGTTGATGGAGACTTCAACCCACGAAGGGTAACGGTTGCGCGAGTCCACGGAGGGCTCCCCCCACGAAGGGTCCACGAAGAAGCAACCTTGTCTATCCCACCATGGCCATCACCCACGAAGGACTTGCCTCACTTGGGTAGATCTTCACGAAGTAGGCGATCTCATTGCCCTTACAAACTCCTTGGTTCAACTCCACAATCTTGACGGAGGCTCCCAAGTGACACCAAACCAATCTAGGAGACACCACTCTCCAAAAGGTAATAGATGGTGTGTTGATGATGAACTCCTTGCTCTTGTGCTTCAAATGATAATCTCCCCAACACTCAACTCTCTCTCACACATATTTGGATTTGGTGGAAAGATGATTTGAGTGGAAAGCAACTTGGGGAAGGCTAGAGATCAAGATTCTTGTGGTTGGATTGGAATATCTTGGTCTCAACACATGAGTAAGTGGTTCTCTCTCAGAAAATGAATGCTGGAAGTGTAGGCACGTTCTGATGGCTCTCTCCTCGAATGGAGGAAGGGTGGAGGGGTATATATAGCCTCCACACAAAATCTAACCGTTACACACAATTTACCAAACTTGGTGAGACCGAATATAGAAACTCGGCCAGACCGATTTAGTTCAAAATGTGAACGTTGGGATTTTTGGTGGGACTGACATGTCAACTCGGTGGGACCGATTTAATTAGGGTTAGGGCATAACGTAATCTCGGTGAGACCGATCACATGATCTCGGTGAGACCGATTTTTGTAATAGGAAAATAGAGAGTTGGTCAGGCAAACTCGGTGGGACCGATCGCTCATTTTGGTGAGACCGAAATGTTACGAAAAGGAAACAGAGAGTTTGCATTGCGAACTTGGTGGGACCGATCGCTCATCTCGGTTAGACCAAAACGTTACGAAGGGAGGCTAAAAAAACAATAAATGACCAACGAAACTTCGAGTGAGTAGGATAAGGAGGAGTAGTCGGAGGATCTGAGAAGGGACAGAGAGTTTGCAATCCCATCTCAGTGAGACCGAGATGCCTATCGGTGAGACCGAACTGATTAGGGTTTCTGGCTATGGCTATGCCAAATGAACTCGGTGGCGCCAGATAGATCAAATTGGTGGGGCCGAGTTTGACTTTTGGTTTGGGACATATGTGGATATGAGAAAGTGGTTGAGGGCTTTTGGAGCATATCACTAAGCATTTTGAGCAAGCTAGCCATTAAGCAACACCTCATCCCCTTTTAATAGTATTGGCTTTTCCTAGGACTCAATGTGATCTTGGATCACTAAAATGAAAATGTAGAGTCTTGAGCTTGAGCCAATATGTGCCCTTAGCATTTTGAGGGGTCCACATTTCTAGTCCATGCGATGCCAATCATTGAACTTTCTGAAATGATCATCTTGAAAGAGTATTAGTTCAATGAGCTATATGTTGTTAAGAATTACCAATACCACCCAGGGATTAGTTGCACTTTCAATCTCCCCCTTTTTTGGTAATTGATGACAACATATAGATCAAAGCTTCGACAAATGATAATAAGATTGAAATATATCGTCGCTTTGAGAAGTATGTGATAAGCAAGAGCTCCCCCTAAATTTGTGCATTATTTAAAATTTGCTTTTGAATGCAAATGCACAATTGATTAGGATCATGGGTTAGTCTTCCATGTCACATACATCTTGGTGGAGCACTCAAAATGATAGAATATGAAATATGCACTCATCACCAAAGCAAAGTGAGTGATCATACATGAGATAAATAATAGCATCATTCAAGCACAAGCATTAAAGTATGATATGATCAAACACATGACCATACAAGTATCTCACACACATAAACATAGAGTATCATCCAAGCAAGCACACAAATAAGTATCAAACAAGTAGCAAAAGAGACAAAAAGAAGCAAAACTCTCCCTCTCTCTCAGCCTATGATCTATACACTTTCTCCCCCTTTGGCAACAAGTTACCAAAAAGCTCGAAAATGCATAGTGTTATGCGTCTCTCTAGGCTTGATCTTCAGGAGGTGGCGTTGAGAGGGCTCCAAGGACGAATGCATCTGTTGAAGTTGTTGGAGCTGGAGGAGTTGCAACTGGAGGAGCTACTAATGTTGTGGCTGCATGTGCTGACGTAGTAGCTCGTGTGTCTGTCACAGGCACTGCTCCAGACCTCTGTGCCCTATGTGTTGGGGAACGTAGTAATTCAAAATTTTCCTATGATCACGCAAGATCTATCTAGGAGAATCATAGCAACGAGACGAGAGAGTGTGTCCACGTACCCCTTAGACCGAAAGCGGAAACGTTTAGTAACGCGGTTGATGTAGTCGAACGTCTTCATGATCCAACCGATCCAAGTACCGAACGTACGGCACCTCCGTGTTCAGCACACGTTTAGCACGATGACGTCCCTCGAGCTCTTGATCCAGTTGAGAACGAGGGAGAGTTCTGTCAGCACCATGGCATGGCGACGGTGATGATGAAGTTACCAGCGCAAGGCTTCGCCTAAGCACTACGACGATATGACCGAGGTGTTAAACTGTGGAGGGGAGGCACCACACACGGCTAAGAGATTGTCTGTTGTGCTTTGGGGTGCCCCTTGGCCACGTATGTAAAGGAGGGGAAGGAGGAAGCCGGCCAAGGGGGAGGCGCGCCAGGGGGGAGAGTCCTACTAGGACTCCAAACCTAGTAGGATTCGCCCCCTTCCTTTTCCAAGAGGGGGAAGGAGGTGTAGCGACCCGACCTCAGACGGTCAAGTCTCTGTGCTTAAGTGTCATCCCTGGATCGGCATGCTGACACACAATTACTCGAGGATTTATAACAGAGGTAAATCACATGTATAAAGTAACGTAAATACTATTACCTCAATCCAAATAGTGGAAGAAACAACAAGGTTGTGGATTCCCATCAACACCAACGACAAAGTTGAGTGTAGAAATCGTAACCCTAACGTATCACTTACTCGTCGTAAGAATCCTGCAACATGAGACATTGCAGCCACAAAGGGTCAGTACATTGAATGTACTGGCAAATTCACACCATAGGATAATGATGAATAATGGCTATCACTACATGCATATTTGGCTGGTGGAAAGCTCTAAGTTTATTTTTGCATAAAGGCAATTTTTCCCTACTGCAAAGGAATATAATTTTATTTAACTACAAAGTTGGTTCATAAATATTGAGAAGGTTCCTCCAACTCAATCCCAAAGTAATAATCATTAACCCAATCAAATTAATTAAATAAAGTGTTGAGATCAATATGATAATCCAAGAACCAGAGACTCAAGATGTCCATAACCGGGGACACGGCTAACCATGATTAGATTGTACACTCTGTAGAGGTTTGCGCACTTTTCCCCACAAGACTCGATCTCCTCCGTTGGATTTCTCGCACTACATGGTGTTTGAGAAACGGATGACCAAGACACAGTTTTTCAGAAACATTAACTCTTTACTGTGGGAAGACCATACCAAACATACATCCCTCTACCTACTGATCCACCTCTTCAAGAGCTCATGCAACCTACTCAACTATGCTAGAGCCCATAATAGCTTGTGGCTGCACACGGAAGTTTCTAGCATGAATAATCTTATGATCCCTTTGAGACAACACTGGATTCTCCAGGTGCCCGCAACCAATCCACCCAGATGTGTATTAAAGTAGCCACCTTAAGTTGAACCATTAAGTAAACAATCTCACATCTGTCATGGAATACACTCAAACCCAATCCACGTCTACGAGCATAGCATGGCAATATAAGCATAACGTAATAGTAACTCTCAAGGTTTGAATGCAGGGCAATAGGTTCCTACCTCATCAACTACTTCCCAATACCCACATGTTATCAATTCCTAACCATGCAATGTTTGAGGGTTGAAACTAATGCATAAAAACTGGGTATGAAAGGGATATGATCAAAGTGTGAACTTGCCTGTACTGTTGATAAAGATGATTCGCACTCAAAACTCTTGATAGTTCTACTCGTCACACTCCGGTCAATCTATCGTAAGCAAGCAATGGTAACCACACATAAGCAATCACTCAAAAGATCAGAAAGAACGAAGAAGACAATTTGGAAAACATCAAAACCAAGCAAATAACTCTTGCAACATAAAACGATTTCTAATAGTACCAAATTTATGTGAATTTGGCCTTATCGGAAAGTTTAGGTCAAGAGCTTTATTTTGCAAAAAGAATCAATTAAATCGGAGTTATAAAACTCGAGTTATGATCAAACGATGTTTGAATATGAATCTGAACAAATTTCGAAATTTAAAAATTTCAAAAAGTTGATGTGACAGGTTCACTCGATAGGTGAAAACAAGACAAAACTATAGGCGCTGGTTTCATCTAATTTGGATGAACGAGTAAAAAATTATGGCTATTTGAAAAATAAAGCCCAAGTTGTTTTACGAAAAAAAATAGTTATGGCTAAAAAATTTCTAGGTCTAATGTATAAATACAGAGACTAATTGATAATCTAATTATTCTACCGTATTAGTCTAGAATAATAAACTACGGAAGTATAAAAAAACGAAAAAAGATACCTTTATAAGGCAGAGAAAAGACGACTTTGAAGAGAAGAGACAATTTCCACAAGTCCCGCCGGAAAGAATAAATAATTTTCTTTAGTGAATCTAGTTAAACCAAAATATTGATTTACGCCGAATCGGATGATTTTTGGATGCTCTATGAGTCTATATTTATAGGTGGAAAAGAGGTTTAGAGGTCAAAGGCTAGGCAATGTGGGACTAAACGTAGACGAAAAGAAAAGAAAAGGAGGCGCCTCGCAGGGGCCTAAAGGCCTTACGCGGTTCGGCCGCGCACGTGTACACTGCGGCTGCAGTTTTTTTTATTTTTTTAAAAGATATTTCTGAAAATAATTTTTTTCCAAGCATAACCGAAAAATAAATAAAAACAGTTACGGGTCTGTCAGCTGTCTACGTTGCGAACGTGGGCGATAGATATTTATAGGATGCACACGCAGTTTTCTTAAATAGAAACAGAAAAGGAAAAACTGAATAACGAAAATAAAAGTAAAATTTTATGTAGGCATATTATATATCTTAATTTTCAGAAAACAATTTCCTACAACCTGAACATTTTTATAACATCAAATAAAATTCGCAAAAATTCAAAATAAAACAAACAATTAATTCACGAGGATTTCATTTTATGTTATAAAAATGTTCAGGTTGTAGGAAATTATTTTCTGAAAATTTTGATATATAATATGCCTACATAAAATTTTACTTTTATTTTCGTAATTCAGTTTTTCCTTTTCCGTTTCTATTTAAAAAAAACAGCGTGTGCAGCCTATAAATATCCGTCGCCCACGTGCGCAACGTAGACAGCAGACAGACCCGTAACTGTTTTTATTTATTTTTCGGTTATGCTTGAAAAAAAAATTATTTTCAGAAATATTTTTAAAAAAAAATTAAAAAAAATATGCAGCCGCAGTGTAAGCGCGCGGCCGAACCGCCTATGGCCTTTAGGCCCATGCGAGGCGCCTGCTTTTCTTTTCTTTTCGTCTATGTTTAGTCCCACATTGCCTAGATTTTGAACACTAAACCCCTTTTCCACCTATAAATATAGACCCATAGAGCATCCAAAAATCATCCGATTAGGATTAAATCAATATTTTGGTTTGACTAGATTCATTAAAAAATATTTCTTTTCTCCGGCGGGACTTTTGGAAATTGTCTCTTCTCTTCAAAATCGTCTTTTCTCTACCTTATAAAGTATCTTTCTTCGTTTTTTATACTTCCGTAGTTTATTATTTCTAGACTAATACGGTAGAATAATTAGATTATCAATTAGTCTCTATATTTATATACTAGACCTAGAAATTTTTTAGCCATAACTATTTTTCTTCCGTAAAACAACTTGGCCTTGATTTTTCAAATAGCCATAACCTTTTACTCGTTCATCCAAATTAGATGAAACCAGCGTCTATAGTTTCGTCTTGTTTTCACCTATCCAGTGAACCTGTTACATCAACTTTTTGAAATTTTTAAATTTCAAAATTTGTTCAGATTCATATTCAAACTTCGTTTGATCATAACTCGAGTTTTATAACTCCGATTTAATTGATTCTTTTTTCAAAATAAAGCTTTTGACCTAAACTTTCCGATAAGGCCAAATTCACATAATTTTGGTACTGTTAGAAATCATTTTATGTTGCAAGAGTTATTTGCTTGGTTTTGATGTTTTCCGAATTGTCTTCTTGGTTCTTTCCGATCTTTTGAGTGATTGCTTATGTGTGGTTACCATTGCTTGCTTACGATAGATTGACCGGAGTGTGACGAGTAGAACTATCAAGAGTTTTGAGTGCGAATCATCTTCATCAACAGTACAGGCAAGTTCACACTTTGATCATATCCCTTTCATACCCAGTTTTTATGCATTAGTTTCAACCCTCGAACATTGCATGGTTAGGAATTGATAACATGTGGGTATTGGGAAGTAGTTGATGAGGTAGGAACCTATTGCCCTGCATTCAAACCTTGGGAGTTACTATTACGTTATGCTTATATTGCCATGCTATGCTCGTAGATGTGGATTGGGTTTGAGTGTATTCCATGACAGATATGAGATTGTTTACATAATGGTTCAACTTAAGGTGGCTACTTTAATACACATCTGGGTGGATTGGTTGCGGGCACCTGGAGAATCCAGTGTTGTCGTAGGATATCCCGGAGGACTCGTGTGATCATCCTACGGTTCGCCACCCAGGCTCAAAAGGATCATAAGATTATTCATGCTAGAAACTTCCGTGTGCAGCCACAAGCTATTATGGGCTCTAGCATAGTTGAGTAGGTTGCATGAGCTCTTGAAGAGGTGGATCAGCAGGTAGAGGGATATAGGTTTGGTATGGTCTGCCCGGAGTAAAGAGTTAATGTTTCTGAAAAACCGTGTCTCGGTCATCCGTTTCTGAAACACCATGTAGTGAGAGAAATCCAATGGAGGAGATCGAGTCTTGTGTGGAAAAGTGCGCAAACCTCTGCAGAGTGTACAATCTAATCATGGTTAGCCGTGTCCCCGGTTATGGACATCTTGAGTCTCTGGTTCTTGGATTGTCATATTGATCTCAACACTTTATTTAATTAATTTGATTGGGTTAATGATTATTACTTTGGGATTGAGTTGGAGGAACCTTCTCAATATTTATGAACCAACTTTGTAGTTAAATAAAATTATATTCCTTTGCAGTAGGGAAAAATTGGCTTTATTTAAAAATAAACTTAGAGCTTTCCACCAGCCAAATATGCATGTAGTGATAGCCATTATTCATCATTATCCTATGGTGTGAATTTGCCAGTACATTCAATGTACTGACCCTTTGTGGCTGCAACGTCTCATGTTGCAGGATTCTTACGACGAGTAAGTGATACGTTAGGGTTACGATTTCTACACTCAACTTTGCCGTTGGTGTTGATGGGAATCCACAACCTTGTTGTTTCTTCCGCTATTTGGATTGAGGTAATAGTATTTACGTTACTTTATACATGTGATTTACCTCTGTTATAAATCCTCGAGTACTGTGTGTGTCAGCATACCGATCCAGGGATGACACTTAAGCACAGAGACTTGACCGTCTGAGGTCGGGTCGCTACAGGAGGGAAGGACAGGGAGAGGGGAAGGAAAGAGGGGGACCGCGCCCCCTCCCCCTAGTCCAATTCGGACTGCCATGGGGAGGGGCGCGCGCCACCTTGTGGCCTTCCCTCTCCTACTCCCTTATGGCCCATTAAGGCCCATAACTTCCCCGGTGGGTTCCGATAACCCCTCGGTTCCCCGATAAATATCTGAAACGTCCCGAAACCTTTCCGGTGTCCAAATACCTTCATCCAATATATCAATATTTACCTCTCGAACATTTCGGGACTCCTTTTCATGTCCGTGATCTCATCCAGAACTCCGAACAAACTTCAGTCATCAAATCACATAACTCATAATACAAATAATCGTCTCGAACGTTAAGCGTGCGGACCCTACGGGTTCCAGAACTATGTAGACATCAAGGAGACACATCTCCGGTCAATAACCAATAGCGGAACCTGGATGCTCATATTGGTTCCTACATATTCTATGAAGATCTTTATCGGTCAAACCGCATAACAACATACGTTATTCCTTTGTCATCGGTATGTTACTTTCCCGAGATTCCATCATCGGTATTGTGACGCCCCCGATTCAATCGTACAGTAATCATGCACGCAAACATGTGCGATCAAGATCAGGGACTCACGGGAAGATATCACAACACAACTCTAAAACATAAATAAGTCATACAAGCATCATAATATAAGCCAGGGGCCTCGAGGGCTCGAATACAAGTGCTCGATCATCGACGAGTCAGCAGAAGCAACAATATCTGAGTACAGACATAGGTTACACAAGTTTGCCTTAAGAAGGCTAGCACAAACTGGGATACAGATCGAAAGAGGCGCAGGCCTCCTGCCTGGGATCCTCCTAACTACTCCTGGTCGTCGTCAGCGGGCTGCACGTAGTAGTAGGCACCTCCGGTGTAGTAGGAGTCGTCGTCGACGGTGGCGTCTGGCTCCTGGGCTCCAGCATCTGGTTGCGACAACCAGGTAGAAAGGAAAGGGGGAAAAGAGGGAGAAAAGCAACCGTGAGTACTCATCCAAAGTACTCGCAAGCAAGGAGCTACACTACATATGCATGGGTATATGTGTAAAGGGCCATATCGGTGGACTGAACTGCAGAATGCCAGAATAAGGGGGGATAGCTAATCCTGTCGAAGACTACGCTTCTGGCAGCCTCCATCTTGCAGCATGTAGAAGAGAGTAGATTGAAGTCCTCCAAGTAGCATCGCATAGCATAATCCTACCCGGCGATCCCCTCCTCGTCGCCCTGTTAGAGAGCGATTACCGGGTTGTATCTGTCACTCGGAAGGGTGTATTTTATTAAGTATCCGGTTCTAGTTGTCATAAGGTCAAGGTACAACTCCGGGTCGTCCTTTTACCGAGGGACACGGCTATTCGAATAGATAAACTTCCCTGCAGGGGTGCACCACATAACCCAACATGCTCGATCCCATTTGGCCGAACACACTTTTCTGGGTCATGCCCGACCTCGGAAGATCAACACGTCGCAGCCCCACCTAGGCACAACAGAGAGGTCAGCACGCCGGTCTAAATCCTATGGCGCAGGGGTCTGGGCCCATCGCCCATTGCACACCTGCATGTTGCGAACGCGACCGCTCAGTCGCTGATGTCACGAAGGGTTCGGCTGATAACACGACGTCGAGTGCCCATAACTGTTCCCGCGTAGTTGGTTAGTGCGTATAGACCAAATGGCCATACTCAGATCAAATACCAAGAACTCGTTAAGCGTGTTATTTTGAAGTAACCACGGACGCCGTCCAGGGCCAGGCCCACCTCTCGCCTAGGTGGTCTCAACCTGCCCTGTCGCTCCGCCACAGGATCCACTCGCAGGTACTCCTACGAGCCGACCCGACTTTAGTCACCACAGGTATCATGTATAGAGTATATAAGTATATACCCGTGATCACCGCCCAAGTGATCACGACCCGATAGTATAGCACAGCAGACAGACAAGAATGTAGGGCCACTGATGGAAAACTAGCATCCTATACTATGCATGTAGGATTGCAGGTAAAGGTAACAACATTAGTAGCAAGGACAGGCTATGCATCAGGATAGGATTAACGGAAAGCAGTAACATGCTACACTACTCTAATGCAAGCAGTATAGAGAAGAATAGGCGATATCTGGTGATCAAGGGGGGGGCTTGCCTGATTGCTCTGGCAAGAAGGAGGGGTCGTCAACAGCGTAGTCGGTCGGGGCACCAGCAGCGGCGTCGGTCTCGTAGTCTACCGGAGAGAAGAGGGGGAAGAAACAATGAATACAATGCAAACAGATGCATGACGATGCATGACATGACAAAGCGTGATGCTAGGTGTGCCCAACGCGGTAGTAGGTGATACCGGCGAAGGGGGGAACATCCGGGAAAGTATTCCCGATGTTTCGCGTTTTCGGACAGATGGACCGGAGGTGAAATGTTGCAGGTTCACTATGCTAGGGACGTGTGGTGAACGAACGGGCTGCGTATTCGGATTCGTCTCGTCGTTCTGAGCAACTTTCATGTAGAAAGTATTTTCATCCGAGTTACGGATTATTTTATATGATTTTCTAAAGATTTAATCATTTTCTGATTTTAATTATTTATTTAAATCCAACATTATCCAGAACAGTATGGGATGACGTCAGCATGACGTATGTGTGATGTCAGCAGTCAACAGTGCGGTTGACTGGTCAAAACTGACACGGGGGACCCACCTGTCATAGACAGTGGGTTAAATAGAGTTCAAACTAATCTAATTTAGTTAGTAAAACTACTGGGCCCACCTGTCAGTGTCTAATTAACTAAACTAATTAGTTTTAATTATTAAAATGTTTTAATTAGAGGATTAAGAGGTGGGACCCGCACGTCAGTCTCACTGGGCAGCCCAGTCAGCACGTTGACTGGGTCAACCCAGTCAACGGGGCCCCCATGGCCCACTGGCAGTGACCCAGGGGTGGGGCCCGCCTAGCCACGTCGGCGGACGGCGCCGGAACGACTCCGGCTAGGCCAAACGCGGCGGCGCGGCTCGGGAGGTGGCCCGAAAACACGCACAGGGCACCGTTCGTGGAGTTTTTGGGCACGTTCGAAAGCTACGGCTGCGCCGCGTCCAACGGTGGTGGTTGTGGCGGCAGGGGTGACCGGAATCGAGCGCGGCGAGCTCATCGGCGGACGACCGAAGTCGGACGCGAGAGGAAACGGCGACACAGCACGCTAGCGAGCGAACTGAGAGGCTAGGCGAGACATGCGTTAGGTGGCGAATGCAACGGGCGCTGGCGGCAGCGCGTTCGGGCGCTCAACGGAGGCTATGCTAGGAGGCACGGGCAGGCACGTGCGCGGGCTCGTTGGGCTCCTGGGAGCTCCAGGAGTTCGGCTACGAGCTCGGGCGCGAGCTCGGGCCACGGTGGCCACAACGGCGAGGTGATCTGCGGCGGCTAGCTCAAAGCAACGGCGATGAGCTAGCTAGGGAGACTCACACAGTGCGAGGAGAAGAATGGAGGGAGGGAGGAGCTCACCGAGCGGCTACGAAAAGCCCGCGACAGCTTAGGAGCGCAGAGGTGGCCGGAGACGACAGCGGTCACCGGCGATAGAGAAGATGGGGACGAGCTCGATCCCGACCGTGCGGTGCTCCTCGAGCTCGACGGCGAGGCATAGACGAGGTAGAGGACGACGGCGCACGCCTAAGGCATGTCGGGGGTACAGGGCGATGACGGTGGCCGCGGGAACGACGGAGAACGGCGGCGAGTACGCTCGGGCAGTGGGGAAGGAGGGAGCGGCGTGGATCTGAGGGGAGAGGGAGAGGCGCAGAGGCCGAGAGGGAGAGCGGGGGCGAGTGGGAGAGGGGCCCGAGGAGGCGGGGGCGCTGGCGACCTTATCCTCTCCAGCGTCGGTGCCGGCGAGGTGGTCGGGCGGGAGCGCGCCCCTGTTCCGACCCGGGTCGGGGGAACAGGGAAAGGAGGCGGCAGGGGGAGGCGGGCCGGGCCGGCTGGGCCGGTGGCTGGCTGGCCTGTGAGCTGGGCCGCCTGGTCCAGTGAGGGGGGGTTCTTTTTCTTTTCTTTTCTTTATTTTTCTTTTCTGTTTTACTTCACTTTAAAATACTTAGGCACTTTCTAATTTTTTTTTCTCCACAATAATTTCCAGTGCAATATTTGGCACCCACCGAACATTTTTGTTTTGACTTTTGAAAACTTTGGGTGTTTGTCACTAATTCTTTTTTTTGAATTTGAAATGTTTTGAACTAACACTTGATTAGCAACAGTAACAGAGATGACATGGCATCATCAGGAGAGTTTTACTGTAGCCTAATTATCCGGGCGTTACAAATCTCCTCCACTACAAGAAATCTCGTCCCGAGATTTAGGAGGTAGAAGGAAACAGTGCGGGGTATTCATCACGCAGGCGATCCTCGCGTTCCCAGGTGGCTTCATCTTCAGAATGGTGCGACCACTGGACTTTGAGGAACTTGATCGCCTTCTGACGTGTGCGGCGTTCAGCTTGGTCGAGAATGCGGACCGGATGCTCTTTATAGGAGAGGTCCTGCTGCAATTCGAGCACTTCATGATCCACTGCTCGGATTGGGTCCTTGAAGCAACGGCGGAGCTGTGACACGTGGAACACATCGTGAACCTGAGAAAGGTTCGGCGGAAGCTCCAGTTGGTATGCCACTTTTCCACGCCTTTCGAGAATAGTGAATGGGCCAATATAGCGAGGAGCTAGTTTGCCCTTGATCCCGAAGCGGTGAGCACCCTTCATTGGTGTGACTCGAAGATAAGCCTTTTCGCCAGGTTGATAGACCATGTCTTTATGATGACGGTCATACTGACTCTTCTGACGTGACTGAGCAGTCTTGAGATTCTCACGAATAATGCGGACTTGTTCTTCGGCATGTTGGATAATATCCGGACCAAAGAGTGGACGTTCCCCAGTTTCTGACCAGTTCAGAGGGGTTCGGCACTTTCGTCCATATAACACTTCGAAGGGGGCCATCTTCAGACTAGCTTGATAGCTATTATTATAAGAGAACTCAGCATACGGGAGAGATTCCTCCCATTTCTTGCCGAAGGAAATAACACAAGCTCGAAGCATGTCTTCGAGAACTTGGTTGACACGTTCAACTTGCCCTTGCGACTGAGGATGAAACGCAGTACTGAATGACAGATGAGTTCCCATAGCTTCTTGGAAACTTGCCCAGAATCTTGAAGTGAATAAGCTGCCACGGTCTGAGCTGATAACCAATGGAATACCGTGGAGTGAAACAATCCTGGACATATAGAGCGTTGCCAGCTGACTAGCAGTGATCGTTTCTTTGACCGCCAGAAAATGTGCAACTTTGGAAAGCCGGTCAATGACGACAAGAATAGCATCATTACCTTTCTGTGATTTGGGAAATCCAGTGACGAAGTCCATCTCAACATGGTCCCATTTCCATTCAGGAATAGAGATAGGTTGCAGAGTTCCAGCAGGCCTTTGATGTTCTGCTTTGATACGACGGCAAACGTCACACTCAGCAACATAACGAGCAATGTCTTGCTTCATATTAGACCACCAGAATCTCTGACGGATGTCTTGGTACATCTTTGTACTACCAGGATGGATACATAGAGGCGTATCATGAGCTTCTTTCATAACTTCCTGAGTCATATCCAGGTTTTTCTCTGCACATGGCACCACTAGGCGGCCCTTGAAGTACAAAGTGCCATCATCAGCAATAGTGAAGAATGAGGGCTTTCCTTCTGCGAGGTAGCGCTTAATCTTGTGGGCTTCAGAGTCATATCCCTGTATTCTCTTGATGGAGTCCAAGAGATCTGGTTCGACAGCCAGGGTATTGAGGGAACCCTGGGAAACAACACGGAGGTTCATCTTGCGAAACTCCTTAGGAGGGGGAGCGAGTGCACCCGGAGGAACAATATGGAGGTTCAGCTTTCTGAATTCTTCAACAAGCGAGGGCTGAACTTTGTGAACCTGGAGGTGGTTGCAGTAAGACTTGCGGCTCAAGGCATCAGCCATTACATTAGCCTTGCCTGGCGTATAGGAAATACCCAAGTCAAAGTCTGCAACAATCTCCATCCATCTCTGCTGACGGAGGTTCAGGTCTGGCTGAGTAAACAGATACTTCAGACTTTGGTGGTCAGTGAAGATCTCGCAACGATTACCGAGAAGGTAATGTCGCCACTGCTTCAGCGCATGAATGACAGCAGCAAGTTCGAGGTCGTGAACTGGGTAGTTCTCTTCGTGAGGGCGCAATTGCCGAGAGGCATAAGCAATCACTTTGCGGTCTTGCATTAGGACACAGCCTAATCCTTGACGGGAAGCGTCGCAGTAAATGACGAAGTCCTTCTTAGTATCAGGTGGAGCTAGCACTGGGGCAGAAGTCAACTTGTCTTTGAGTGCCTGGAAACTTTCCTGACATTTGTCTGTCCATTGGAACTTGACGCCCTTATGCAACAGGTTAGTCAGAGGCCTGGCGATCTTGGAGAAGTTCTCGACGAATCGACGGCAATAGCTGGCGAGACCGAGAAAACTTCTGACTTGCTTAACGTTCTTGGGAGGAGTCCAATCAAGGATAGCCTGGACTCGTTCAGGGTTGACGGCAATACCATCCTTAGAGATGACATGCCCAAGATAGGTTACTTCGGGTAGCCAGAATTCACATTTGGAGAACTTGGCATATAGTTGATGCTCTCGTAGCTTTTCCAGCACAAGACGAAGATGTTCAGCATGTTCCTCTTCGTTCTTGGAAAATACCAGGATATCATCCAGATAAACCACGACGAACTTGTCGAGGTAATCCATGAATATATAGTTCATCAGACGAGAGAAGGTGGCTGGAGCATTGGTTAAACCGAAAGACATGACGGTGTACTCGTATGAACCATATCGAGTCACGAAGGCGGTCTTTGGGATATCCTCTTCGCGAACACGGATCTGGTGGTAACCCAACCTCAAGTCGAGCTTAGAGAACACTGATGAACCCGCCAGTTGATCATACAGATCATTGATCCAAGGAAGAGGGTATTTATTCTGAATGGTAGCTTGGTTTATAGGACGGTAGTCTTGAACTAATCGGTTTGTCCCATCCTTCTTCTTGACAAAGAGAGAAGGTGCTCCCCAAGGAGAGCAACTTGGGCGAATGAATCCTTTGCGAAGAGATTTGTCGATTTCCTCCTTAAGCTCAAGGAGTTCATGCGGCGGCATCTTGTAGGGTCGCTTGGCTATAGGAGTGGTGCCTGGTTTCAAGTCGATGATGAATTCGACAGCTCTAGTAGGGGGAATCCCTGGAAGTTCTTCAGGAAAGACGTCGAGGAATTCACGCACGACGGGAATGTTTTCAATGCCCTCGGGTGGTGCAGCGTTCAATGCATTCAATGCATAGAGCCTTGCCTCGGCATTTTGCACCAGATGAGCTTGGTAAGTAACTATTTCATCTGAAGGGTGTAGTAGATGGACGGTCTTAGTGGCGCAAACTATAGAAGCAGTATGCGCTTTTAACCAATTCATTCCCAGAAGGAGATCAATGCTACAGGACTTCAGTACGATGGGAGAGACAAGAAATTCCAGTCCTTCAATTTCAACAGGAACGTCGTGACTAACCATAGAGGTTTGACATTGGCCCGCAGGGGTGTGTACCACTAGCGGAGTGTTCATCTCTTCATATTTAATGCCATGCATGAATGCAAATTCTGCTGATATGAATGAATGGGATGCGCCTGTATCAAATAAAACGATGCTGGTACTGAATTTACAAGAAGTGTACCCATCACAGTAGCAGGATGGTCTTGAGCTTCATTGAGATCAACGTGGTTGGCATGAACACGACCTTAAGACTTGGCCTTGTTGCTGCGGGGCTGGTTGCTTCCATGGCCAGTTGCTGGAAGGGCCAGTTGATTCTGGTTCTGGTTGCATTCTCTAGCACGGTGTCCTAGTTGACCACACCTGAAGCACAAACCATTATTGGGAGTGGGAGCAGGAGCTCGGGGTGGTGGTGCTGGAAGCCTTGGCTGCCTAGTTGGAGGAGTAGGCAGACGAGGTGCAACATAGGTCTGCCTTGGGGCAGGTGCAGTTGGCTGGTACATGCTGTTGGGAATCCATATCTTACGCTTCTGCGAGGGCGGGCCCGAAGATGAGCCCGTGTCACGGTTGCGCCTGTGAGAGCTCTGGTATTCCTGCAGACCAGTTTCGACATTGATGGCCTTGTTCACCAAGGTGGCGAAATCAGCAAAGTCATGCACTAGAAGTGCGAGCTTGATGTCAGCTTGAAGGCCATCACGGAACTTCTCCTGTCTACGGGCATCAGTTGCAATGTCCTCTTCAGCATAGCGGGACAAGTCCAGAAACTCCCGCTGATAAGCTTCAACAGTTTTGTTGCCTTGGGTGAGGTTGCGGAACTCACGCTTCTTCCGGTCCATGACTCCCTGAGGAATGAAGCGGGCACGGAAAGCAGCTTGGAAGTCTGGCCAGGTGATGATTGTTCCAGCTGGCAGAGTACGCCTGTGGCTGTCCCACCATTGAGCTGCGGGTCCCTTCAGGAAGAAGGAAGCAAAGGTGACATAGCTGGCAGGGGCTACATCGGCAGACTCCATCTCATAGGTGATGTCACGGAGCCAGTCATCAGCATCCAGAGGCTGAGTTGAGCTGCGGTACACAGTTGGGTTGAGGCGCATGAAATCCTGCAGAGTTACTGGGGTTGGCTGCTGGTCCATATTGGGGCGAGGAAACTGAGCCATCATATTTTCCATGAATTGGCGGTTCAGTTCGAACTGTTGGATCATACCAGCCATGTACTCAGGTGGTGGTGGGGCATTGCCACCACTACCACGACCACCTGGTCTAACCATCCTGCTAATATATAACAGGGGTAGTTCAGCATTGAGAAATTTGCAAAGACAAGAATCATTCATGATGAAACATGCATAATGAAAGGAGCACGATAGCTACTACATAGTAGTCGGCATAACTTACAAAAGGGGTCATGCATAGAGTTCAGTACACAGAGTTCAGTACATAGACTAAAACACCATAGGCGGCACACAGGCTCGCGGCGAATGCATCTAACACTAACAAGCAAGCCTACATCAGTCCCAAGAGGTACTGTGGAGGTAGGTGTAGCCTGAAAGCTGGTAGTGTCGCATCGGGAACTCCACGTCAGCAACCTGGGGTCCGCGAATACTCTGGTGCAGAACCTGACGCTCAGGTGGCAGAAGAGGACCAAGTGCGGGAGAGTAGCCTCCCACATCTGGCCAGCCGACACCCTGGGGCATCACAGTCCTGGCTGGGTAGATCGCAGAACGGGGCAGCTCTCTAGATCGGACAAAGGGGTGCAACAGCGTCAGAGCACGGTAAAGGTGCTGACGGGTGGTGTACAACTCGTGGCGAAGAGCTCGGTTAGCTCGATCCAGCCCATCAGCATGCAGAACTAGGTTCTGATGGTAGAAGGGCTCTCGGGTGACAGTGGAGTAGGCAGTAGTATAGTATCCCTCCGCACCAACATCAGATGCGATAGCAATGTGCCTGAAAGGGGAGGTGTCCAACTCCCGATACTCTCCACGAAGATGTGTCAGAGCAGCATAAGCAGCATCGTGGACAGCCATATCGATGGTCACTCCAACACCATGAGCGGTGTGCAACACATTAGTGGAGTCATACTCCCGAGAGTAGAGGTGGACGATGGCATGGTACTACTCCTGGTTAAAGTCCTGGTACTCCTCGTAGACGGTGTACTCAGGGTGCCAGCGATAACCCAGATAGGTCATCATCTCAGCTAGCACAGCAGGTGATCCCGAGGCACCAATGGCCGTCGTGTGGCGCACGACCTGCCTCGTGGGTTCCATCTGAAAGCAAAGATGTTTCAAAGGAGTCAAATGACAGTGTGGGAATTGTTCAAAATACTACGAAGTACCTTTTGGCCAAAGAAAAACCCGCTTCCTGACACGATTGCCTCTTTATCTTTATATAGATTCTAAGAAATAACTATGGCTTATCCAACTTTGGGGTGAATGTGGTCACGGGAACCTAGTGTTAGAGTTAGTAAATTCGTTTAACCCGAGTAGAAGAGAGTTCAGAGTCCCAGAGTAAAGGTCGAGGAGTAAAAGATCCTAGTACCACCCAATGGCGACGTGGGCCTGTAAGACACACAACGATGTTAGTAAAAGTTTTGTAATGTCTAGACTCGACTTCGGCCAAGGAGTGTGGAAAGGGGATTCCTACAGGCAGTCGGCTCTGGTACCAACTTGTGACGCCCCCGATTCAATCGTACACTAATCATGCACGCAAACGTGTACGATCAAGATCAGGGACTCACGGGAAGATATCACAACACAACTCTAAAACATAAATAAGTCATACAAGCATCATAATACAAGCCAGGGGCCTCGAGGGCTCGAATACAAGTGCTCGATCATAGACGAGTCAGCGGAAGCAACAATATCTGAGTACAGACATAAGTTAAACAAGTTTGCCTTAAGAAGGCTAGCACAAACGGGGATACAGATCGAAAGAGGCGCAGGCCTCCTGCCTGGGATCCTCCTAACTACTCCTGGTCGTCGTCAGCGGGCTGCACGTAGTAGTAGGCACCTCCGGTGTAGTAGGAGTCGTCGTCGACGGTGGCGTCTGGCTCCTGGGCTCCAGCATCTGGTTGCGACAACCAGGTAGAAAGGAAAGGGGGAAAAGAGGGAGAAAAGCAACCGTGAGTACTCATCCAAAGTACTCGCAAGCAAGGAGCTACACTACATATGCATGGGTATATGTGTAAAGGGCCATATCGGTGGACTGAACTGCAGAATGCCAGAATAAGAGGGGGATAGCTAATCCTGTCGAAGACTACGCTTCTGGCAGCCTCCATCTTGCAGCATGTAGAAGAGAGTAGATTGAAGTCCTCCAAGTAGCATCGCATAGCATAATCCTACCCGGCGATCCCCTCCTCGTCGCCCTGTTAGAGAGCGATCACCGGGTTGTATCTGGCACTTGGAAGGGTGTATTTTATTAAGTATCCGGTTCTAGTTGTCATAAGGTCAAGGTACAACTCCGGGTCGTCCTTTTACCGAGGGACACGGCTATTCGAATAGATAAACTTCCCTGCAGGGGTGCACCACATAACCCAACACGCTCGATCCCATTTGGCCGGACACACTTTTCTGGGTCATGCCCGGCCTCGGAAGATCAACACGTCGCAGCCCCACCTAGGCACAACAGAGAGGTCAGCACGCCGGTCTAAATCCTATGGCGCAGGGGTCTGGGCCCATCGCCCATTGCACACCTGCACGTTGCGAACGCGGCCGAAAGCAGACCTAGCCTAGTAGGCGTTCCAGTCCAATCCGGCGCGCGCCGCTCAGTCGCTGACGTCACGAAGGCTTCGGCTGATACCACGACGTCGAGTGCCCATAACTGTTCCCGCGTAGTTGGTTAGTGCGTATAGACCAAATGGCCAGACTCAGATCAAATACCAAGAACTCGTTAAGCGTGTTATTTTGAAGTAACCGCGGATGCCGTCCAGGGCCAGGCCCACCTCTCGCCTAGGTGGTCTCAACCTGCCCTGTCGCTCCGCCACAAGATCCACTCGCGGGTACTCCTACGAGCCGACCCGACTTTAGTCACCACAGGTATCATGTATAGAGTATATAAGTATATACCCGTGATCACCGCCCAAGTGATCACGGCCCGATAGTATAGCACAGCAGACGGACAAGAATGTAGGGCCACTGATGGAAAACTAGCATCCTATACTAAGCATGTAGGATTGCAGGTAAAGGAAACAACAATAGTAGCAAGGACAGGCTATGCATCAGGATAGGATTGACGGAAAGCAGTAACATGCTACACTACTCTAATGCAAGCAGTATAGAGAAGAATAGGCGATATCTGGTGATCAAGGGGGGGGGCTTGCCTGGAAGCTCAGCCGAGAAGGAGGGGTCGTCAACAGCGTAGTCGGTCGGGGCACCAGCAGCGGCGTCGGTCTCGTAGTCTACCGGAGAGAAGAGGGGGAAGAAACAATGAATACAATGCAAACAAATGCATGACGATGCATGACATGACAAAGCGTGATGCTAGGTGTGCCCTAACGCGGTAGTAGGTGATACCGACGAAGGGGGGGAACATCCGGGAAAGTATTCCCGATGTTTCGCGTTTTCGGACAGATGGACCGGAGGTGAAATGTTGCAGGTTCACTATGCTAGGGACGTGTGGTGAACGAACGGGCTGCGTATCCGGATTCGTCTCGTCGTTCTGAGCAACTTTCATGTAGAAAGTATTTTCATCCGAGTTACGGATTATTTTATATGATTTTCTAAAGATTTAATCATTTTCTGATTTTAATTATTTATTCAAATCCAACATTATCCAGAACAGTATGGGATGACGTCAGCATGACGTATGTGTGATGTCAGCAGTCAACAGTGCGGTTGACTGGTCAAAACTGACACGGGGGACCCACCTTTCATAGACAGTGGGTTAAACAGAGTTCAAACTAATCTAATTTAGTTAGTAAAACTACTAGGCCCACCTGTCATGTCTAATTAACTAAACTAATTAGTTTTAATTATTAAAATGTTTTAATTAGAGGATTAAGAGGTGGGACCCACATGTCAGTCTCACTGGGCAGCCAAGTCGGCACGTTGACTGGGTCAACCCAGTCAACGGGGCCCCCATGGCCCACTGGCAGTGACCCAGGGGTGGGGCCCGCCTAGCCACGTCGGCAGACGGTGCCGGAACGACGCCGGCGAGGCCAAACGCGGCGGCGCGGCTCGGGAGGTGGCCGGAAAACACCTACAGGGCACCGTTCGTGGAGTTTTTGGGCGCGTTCGAAAGCTACGGCTGCGCCGCCTCCAACGGTGGTGGTTGTGGCGGCAGGGGTGACCGGAATCGAGCGCGGCGAGCTCATCGGCGGACGACCGAAGTCGGACGCGAGAGGAAACGGCGACGCAGCATGCTAGCGAGCGAACTGAGAGGCTAGGTGAGACGTGCGTTAGGTGGCGAATGCAACGGGCGCTGGCCCGTGACCATTTGGTCACCGGAGGCACGCCGGCGACGAGCGTAGGCGGCTGTGCGTTCGGGCGCTCAACGGAGGCTATGCTAGGAGGCACAGGGAGGCACGTGCGCGGGCTCGTTGGGCTCCTGGGAGCTCCAGGAGTTCGGCTACGAGCTCGGACGCGAGCTTGGGTCATGGTGGCCACGACGGCGAGGTGATCTGCGGCGGCGAGCTCAAAGCAACGGTGACGAGCTAGCTAGGGAGACTCACGCAGTGCGAGGAGAAGAATGGAGGGAGGGAGGAGCTAACCGAGCGGCTACGAAAAGCCTGCGACAGCTTAGGAGCGCAGAGGTGGCCGGAGACGATGGCGGTCACCGGCGACAGAGAAGATGGGGACGAGCTCGATCCCGACTGTGCGGTGCTCCTCGAGCTCGATGGCGAGGCATAGACGAGGTAGAGGATGACGGCGGACGCCTACGGCATGTCGGGGGTGAAGGGCGATGACGGTGGGGAAGGAGGGAGCGGCGTGGATCTGAGGGGAGAGGGAGAGGCGCAGAGGCCGAGAGGGAGAGCGGGGACGAGTGGGAGAGGGGCCCGAGGAGGCGAGGGCGCTGGCGACCTTATCCTCTCCGGCATCGGTGCCGGCGAGGTGGTCGGGCGGGAGCGCGCCCCTGTTCCGGCCCGGGTCGGGGGAACAGGGAAAGGAGGCGGCAGGGGGAGGCGGGCCGGGCCGGCTGGGCCGGTCGGCTGGCTGGCTATTAGCTGGGCCGTCTGGTCCAGTGAGGGGGGGTTCTTTTTCTTTTCTTTTCTTTATTTTTCTCTTCTGTTTTACTTCACTTTAAAATACTTAGGCACTTTCTAAAAAAACGTTTTCTCCACAATGATTTCCAGTGCAATATTTGGCACCCACCGAACATTTTTGTTTTGACTTTTGAAAACTTTGGGTGTTTGTCACTAATTCATTTTTTTGAATTTGAAATGTTTTGAACTAACACTTGATTAGCAACAGTAACAGAGATGACATGGCATCATCAGGAGAGTTTTACTGTAGCCTAATTATTCGGGCGTTACAGGTATCTTCATACCTAGTTCAACCTCGTTACCGGCAAGTCTCTTTACTCGTTCTGTAATGCATCATCCCGTAACTAACTCATTAGTCACATTGCTTGCAAGGCTTATAGTGATGTGCATTACTGAGAGGGCCCAGAGATACCTCTTCGATACACGGAGTGACAAATCCTAATCTCGATCTATGCCAACTCAACAAATACCATCGGAGACACCTGTAGAGCATCTTTATAATCACCCAGTTACGTTGTGAAATTTGATAGCACACAAAGTGTTCCTTCGGTATTCGGGAGTTGCATAATCTCATAGTCAGAGGAATATGTATAAGTCATGAAGAAAGCAATAGCAATAAAACTAAACGATCATTATGCTAAGCTAACGGATGGGTCTTGTCCATCACATCATTCTCTAATGATGTGATCCCGTTGATCAACTGACAACACATGTCTATGGTCAGGAAACTTAACCATCTTTGATTAACGAGCTAGTCTACTAGAGGCACAGTAGGGACATACTGTTTGTCTATGTATTCACACATGTACTAAGTTTCCGGTTAATACAATTCTAGCATGAATAATAAACATTTATCATGATATAAGGAAACATAAATAACAACTTTATTATTGCCTCTAGGGCATATTTCCTTCAGTCTCTCACTTGCACTAGAGTAAATAATCTAGATTACATAGTAATGATTTTAACACCCATGGAGTCTTGGTGCTGATCATGTTTTTCTCGTGGAAGAGGCTTAGTCAACAGGTCTGCAACATTCAGAACAGTTTGTATTTTGGAAATCTCTATGTCTCCCTCCTTGACTTGATCGCGGATGGAATTGAAGCGTCTCTTGATGCGCTTGGTTCTCTTGTGAAATATGGATTCCTTCGGCAAGGCTATTGCTCCAGTATGGTCACAAAAGATTTTCATTGGACCCGATGCACTAGGTATTACACCTAGATTGGATATGAACTCCTTCATCCAGACTTCTTCATTTGCTGCTTCCGAAGCAGCTATGTACTCCGCTTCACACGTAGATCCCGCCACGACGCTCTTCTTGGAACTGCACCAACTGAAAGCTCCACCATTAATATAAATATGTATCTGGTTTGTGACTTAGAGTCATCCGGATCAGTGTCAAAGCTTGCATCGATGTAACCATTTACGACGAGCTCTTTGTCACCTCCATAAACGAGAAGCATATCCTTAGTCCTTTTCAGGTATTTCAGGATGTTCTTGACCGCTGTCCAGTGATCCACTCCTGGATTACTTTCATACCTCCCTGCTAAACTTATAGCAAGGCACACATCAGGTCTGGTACACAGCATTGCATACATGATAGAACCTATGGCTGAGGAATAGGGAATGACTTTCATTTTCTCTCTATCTTATGCAGTGGACGGGCATTGAATCTGACTCAATTTCACACCTTGTAACACAGGCAAGAACCCTTTCTTTGACTGGTCCATTTTGAACTTCTTCAACACTTTATTAAGGTATGTGCTTTGTGAAAGTCCAATCAAGCATCTTGATCTATCTCTATAGATCTTGATGCCCAATATATAAGCAGCTTCACCGAGGTCTTTCATTGAAAAAATCTTATTCAAGTATCCTTTTATGCTATCCAGAAATTCTGTATTGTTTCCAATCAACAATATGTCATCCACACATAATATTAGGAATGCTACAGAGCTCCCACTCACTTTCTTGTAAATACAGGCTTCTCCAAAAGTCTGTATAAAACCATATGCTTTGATCACACTATCAAAGCGTATATTCCAACTCCGAGAGGCTTGCACCAGTCCATAAATGGATCACTGGAGCTTGCACACTTTGTTAGCACCATTAGGATGGAAAAAACCTTCTGGTTGCATCATATACAACTCTTCTTTAAGATATCCATTAAAGAATGTAGGTTTGACATCCATTTGCCAAATTTCATAATCATAAAATACAACAATTGCTAACATGATTCGGACAGACTTAAGCATCTCTACGGGTGAGAAGGTCTCATCGTAGTCAACTCCTTGAACTTGTCGAAAACCTTTCGCAACAAGTCGAGCTTTGTAGACAGTAACATTACCGTCAGCATCAGTCTTCTTCTTGAAGATCCATTTATTCTCTATGGCGTGCCGATCATCGGGCAAGTCAACCAAAGTCCACACTTTGTTCTCATACATGGATCCCATCTCAGATTTCATGGCCTGAAGCCATTTCGCGGAATCTGGGCTCATCATCGCTTGCTCATAGTTCTAGGTTCTTCATGGTCAAGTAACATGAACTCTAAAACAGGATTACGGTACCACTGTGGTACGGATCGTACTCTGGTTGACCTACGAGGTTCGGTAGTAACTTGATCTGAAGTTTCATGATCATCATCATTAGCTTCCTCACTAATTGGTGTAGGAATCACTGGAACTGATTTCTGTGATGAACTACTTTCCAATTCTGGAGAAGGTACAATGACCTCATCAAGTTCTACTTTCCTCCGACTCACTTCTTTCGAGAGAAACTCCTTCTCTAGAAAGGATCCATTCTTAGCAACGAATATCTTGCCTTCGAATCTGTGATAGAAGGTGTACCCAATAGTCTCTTTTGGGTATCCTATGAAGACACATTTCTCTGATTTGGGTTCGAGCTTATCAGGTTGAAGCTTTTTCACATAAGCATCGCAACCCCAAACATTAAGAAACGATAGCTTAGGTTTATTGCAAAACCACAGTTCATATGGTGTCGTCGCAATGGGTTTATATGGTGCCCTATTTAACGTGAATGCGCCTGAGGGAGTCCTGGATTAGGGGGTCCTCGGACAGCCGGACTATATCCTTTGGCTGGACTGTTGAACTAAGAAGATACAAGACTGAAGACTTCGTCGCGTGTCCGGATGGGACTTTCCTTGGCGTGGAAGGCAATACGGATATGTAGATCTCCTCCCTTGTAACCGACTCTGTGTAACCCTAGCTCCCTCCGGTGTCTATATAAACCGGAGGGTTTAGTCCGTAGGACAACAACAATCATACCATAGGCTAGCTTCTAGGGTTTAGCCTCTACGATCTCGTGGTAGATCAACTCTTGTAATACTCATATCATCAAGATCAATCAAGCAGGAAGTAGGGTATTACCTCCATCGAGAGGGTTGGGTAAACATTGTGTCCCCCGCCTCCTGTTACCATCCGCCTTAAACGCACAGTTCGGGACCCCCTACCCGAGATTCGCCGGTTTTGACACCGACATTGGTGCTTTCATTGAGAGTTCCACTGTGCCATCACTGTAAGGCTTGATGGCTCCTGTGCAACGACGCGATCCAGGGTGAGGTTTTCCTCCCCTGACAGATCTTCGTGTTCGGCGGCTTCGTACTGCGGGCTAACTCGCTTGGCCATCTGGAGCAGATCGATAGCTAGACCCCTGGCCATCATGTCAGGTTTGGAAACTTGAACTATACTGCCGACATCCGCGGAGACTTGATCTTCGACGGATTCGAGCCCATGTCAGGTGTGCCGCACAATCACGACAAGCATGATTTAGCTCTGCCATCGGACTGTATTTGGGAGATCACACCTGCAACTACTCCGGCCCTCAATCCGAAACAAATTGCGCCATCTGTGGACGGGTGGATGGACCCCGCCACGGAAGCCGCACACGTAGTGGCGATAGCGCCGAATACTGACCTTACGTCCTACAAGACCCGTGTTGCCGAACTGTTGGATTTGTCCACGGCCATGGACTCCGAGCCGCTTGTGTCCGTGCCCATCAAATCCGATTGGGCACCGATAATGGAGTTTACCTCTGCAGATATCTTTCAGCACTCGCCTTTTGGCGACGTACTAAACTCGTTGAAGTCTCTCTCCCTGTCGGGAGACCCTTGGCCGAACTATGTCCGGCTAGAATGGGATGCGGACGATGAAGAAATTCGCGTCCCACCCACCACCCACTTAGTAGCCACTGTCGACGATTTAACCGACATGCTCGAGTTCGGCTCCGAAGACATCGACGGTATGGACAACGATGCAGGAGACGAACAAGAACCACTGCCCATAGGGCGCTGGACGGCCACCTCATCATATGACATATACATGGTGGACACCCCCAAAGAAGGGGATGGCGACAAGACAACGGAGGATAATCCCTCCAAGAAGCAACCCAAGCACCGACGTCAGCGGCGCCGCTCTAAGTCTCGCCATAGCAAAAGCAGCGATACCGGCACAAGAGACAATAACGCTCTGGATAGTGTCGAAGACGACGATAATCCCCTCCAGCCAGACCTCGAGCGGGAGGATGAACAAGCTAGCCCTTCGGAACAGGCAGCAAACGGAGAATCAGAGGATGACATTTACATGCCTCTCTCCGAAGACGAAGTGAGCCTCGGCGACGAAGAATTTGTCGTGCCTGAGGATCCCGTCGAGCAGGAACGCTTCAAGCGCCGGCTTATAGCCACAGCAAACAGCCTGAAGAAAAAGCAACAACAGCTTCGAGCTGATCAAGATCTGCTAGCGGATAGATGGACTGAAGTCCTGGCAGCCGAGGAATACGAACTCGAGCGCCCAACCAAGAGTTACCCAAAGCGCAGGTTGCTACCTCGACTCGAGGAGGAAGCATTAAAACATACACCACCAGTGTATGATGGGGCAGATCGGCCACCTCGTGGCCGAGACAGAGAGGCATATCAGCCCGAAGTCCAGCCCGCACCCCGCCGCCACTCAAACAAAAATACCAAGGCCCGGGGCAACACGCAGGACCTGCGAGACGTATTGGAAAACAAGGCAAAACATGCAAGATCGATCTACGGATCACGGGGGCGCGCACCAACGCGGGACGATGACCGTCATGCCGGATACACTAAAAGCAAATCCGGCAGGGCCGAATACAGCAAAAAGGACTCATATGAACTGCGTCGTGATATAGCCCGGCACAGAGGCGCCGCACACCCCCTATGCTTCACTGATGAAGTAATGGATCACGAATTCCCAGAGGGTTTTAAACCCGTAAACATTGAATCATATGATGGTACAACAGATCCCGCGGTATGGATCGAGGATTTCCTCCTCCACATCCACATGGCTCGCGGTGATGATCTACATGCCATCAAGTAACTCCCACTAAAACTCAAAGGACCAGCTCGGCATTGGCTGAATAGCTTGCCAGCAGACTCCATTGGCAGTTGGGAGGATTTGGAAGATGCATTCCTTGACAACTTCCAGGGCACTTATGTGCGATGCTGATGACTTGAGCCATATAACTCAGCAGCCAGGGGAATCGGCCAGGCAATTCTGGACCCGGTTCCTAACTAAGAAAAACCAAATTGTCGATTGTCCGGATGCAGAGGCCTTAGCGGCATTTAAGCATAACATCCGTGACGAGTGGCTCGCCCGGCACCTCGGCCAGGAGAAGCCAAAGTCTATGGCAGCCCTCACGACGCTCATGAACCGCTTTTGCGCAGGCGAAGACAACTGGCTGGCTCGCAGCAACAACACATCAAGAAGTCATGGCACTTCAGATACAAAGGATACTAACGGCAGACCGCGTCGTAACAGACACAAGCGCCGCAACAACGGTGACAACGCCGAGGACACAGCAGTCAATGCCAAATTCAGCGGCTCTAAATCTGGTCAGCAGAAGAAACCGTTCAAAAGAAGCAATCCGGGCCCGTCCAGTTTGGACCGCATACTCGATCGCTCGTGTCAAATTCACGGCACCCCCGATAAGCCAGCCAATCACACCAACAGAGAATGCTGGGTGTTCAAGCAGGCCGGCAAGTTGAATGCCGAAAACAGGGACAAGGGGCTGCATAGCGACGACGAGGAGGAGCCCCGGCCGCCGAACACAGGAGGACAGAAGAGGTTCCCTCCACAAGTGAAAACGGTGAACATGATATACGCAACCCACATTCCCAAGAGGGAACGGAAACGTGCACTAAGGGACATCTATGCGATGGAGCCAGTCACCCCAAAGTTCAACCCATGGTCCTCTTGTCTGATCACCTTCGATCGCAGGGACCACCCCACTAGTATCCGTCATGGCGGATCTGCCGCACTGGTCCTTGACCCCATCATCGACGGATTTCACCTCACTCGAGTCCTTATGGACGGCGGCAGCAGCCTGAACCTGCTCTATCAGGATACAGTGCGCAAAATGGGTATAGACCCCTCGAGGATCAAACCCACTAAAACCACCTTTAAAGGTGTCATCCCAGGTGTGGAGGCCCATTGCACAGGCTCAAACACACTGGAAGTGGTCTTCGGATCTCCGGACAACTTCCGAAGCGAGGAGTTAATCTTCGATATCGTCCCGTTCCGCAGTGGCTATCACGCACTGCTCGGGCGAACCGCATTTGCGAGATTCAATGCGGTACCGCATTATGCATACCTCAAGCTCAAAATGCCAGGACCTCGTGGGGTTATAACAGTCAATGGAAACACAGAACGCTCGCTCCGCACGGAGGAGCACACTGCGGCCCTCGCAGCTGAGGCACAAAGCAGCCTTTTAAGGCAAACCGCCAATTCGGCGATAAAGCCCCCGGACACCTTCAAGCGAGTCCGGAGTAACCTGCAACAGGATCGCCTGGCACGTTCAGAGCTTGCCTAGCAATTCGGCCCCCGTCCAAGTCCCAGTCAAGCGACGAAATCTGTGCCGTGCGTACATAATTACGCACTAAAAATACCATGGGCATAGGCGGGGGCACGACCAGGGCACGTCCCACAATGCGGCTCAACCGCCCCAGGGGCTGTATACCTTTATCATTTCCTCTCTTTCAGGACCTTACTCTCTGGAAGCCCTTTCCGGCAGTCTGATTGCTGGACACATTACGGGAAGGAACAACCAAGGAGGCAAGAAGCTAAGACGTACAAGGGAATCCCCAGGTGGTCTCTGATAACAATCGAAGTACCCATTTTTAATACCCATACGCAGCTTATCCTTGGATAGGACATGTCAAATGGTCCTATTTTTTGCTTATTGCACTACTTATATCAGTACGCTTCGACGTATTATTTAAATAACAATGTGTAGCATTAGTCTATAATTGCATTACCCTTCTTTTTCTTGTCTGTTTATTTACGACAACTTGCACCCGTACATTCTGGTACGACCAGTACGCCAGGGGCTTCAGTATACCCCATAATACGGCGTGAGAAGTCCGAACACTTTCGACAGTGCGGCACCCCGAACTTATAGCATTATATGCATCAGCTCCGAATCATGTCTTGGGTCAATAGTTGGGTTTGCCCGGCTCCCATGTTTTGGTACCTTACGTTCCGCAATATCGGCTAAGGTAGCGCTGGGAGAACTACTGCGATTGTGTCCCGGTTCTTCCGGACGAGCACCTCAGTAGAGAAAGCCGAAAACTGACTGTCATGATAAGGCGAGAGCTGGTCGCTGTTCGAGAGGTCTCAAGTCCTTAAAGACTTTTTCCGCTTCGGGCGAGGAGTCGGCCTTGCCCGACTTAGGCGTATATAGCGCCCCAAATTCGGCCTTCCGAATACTAGGGGCTTCGCCAAAATTTAAAATTGTAGACTTCTATGGCTAAGTGAGAGTGATAAAGCCTTATAGTCCGATTGCCTGGTTCGTTGTGCTGAACACCTCCCTCGAAGGACCCAAAATTGGGATAAAGAGTGCTCAGGTTTATCCCGAACACCTCAGTACTAGTTACATGGGGGCAGAAGCCGACGACTGGCCAACTCTCAGATTTTATAAACGGCCGCACAGAAGGTAATATTTTAAATTCACAAGCGTTGCATAGCACAAATGAACTCGTTTCATATTACAGGATCGCATGAGTACATTCATTCGAATATTACATCCTTAGTACATTCCTCCGCCACAAGGCGAGAACCCTTCAGGACACTGTTATAATACATCTCGGGGTGGCGATGCTCCTTGCCTTCTGGCGGCCCCTCCTTCACCAGCTTCTCGGCGTCCAGCTTCGCCCAGTGCACCTTTGCTCGGGCAAAAGCCCTGCGCGCGCCCTCGATGCAGACGGACCGCTTTATGACTTCAAGCCGTGGGCAGGCATTCACAAGCCGCCTCACCAGGCCGAAGTAGCTATCGGGCAGGGGATCGCCAGGCCACATCCGGACTATAAGACCCTTCATGGCCTGTTCGGCTGCCTTGTGGAGCTCGACCAGTTGCTTCAGCTGGTCGCTCAATGGCATGGGGTGTTCGGTCCCAGTATACTGAGACCAGAACAACTTCTCCGTCGAGCTCCCCTCCTCGGCCCGGTAGAACTCCGCGGCATCTGACACACTGCGGGGCAGATCTGCGAACGCTCCTGGAGAGCTCCGAACTCGGGTAAGTAAAAGGAAATTTTCTTTCACATGCTTGCTTTGCATAATGAATGCCTTACCCGCCGCTATCTTCTTAACTGCCTCAATTTCCTGGAGGGCCTTTTGGGCTTCGGCCTTGGCGTGTTGTGCGCTTTCGAGGGCCTTCGCAAGCTCGGACTCTCGCGTCTTAGAGTCAAGCTCCAAGGACTCGTGTTTCTTGACGAGAGCCTGGAGCTCTTGCTGCACCTCGCCCACCCGGGCCTCTTGTTTTTCCCGCTCAATGCGCTCCTTGGCCGCCTTGTCCTCGGCCTCGGTCAGCGCCTTCTTCAGGGTCGCCACTTCGGTCGTGGCCCCTGGCAAAATTCATGACGATCCTATGATCTAAGCAACCACCCTTGTTTTTTCTTATCAACATACAGACGGGGTATAACTTACCTTTGTTCTCTTCGAGCTGCCTTTTGGCAAGGCCGAGCTCTTCCTTGGACCGCTCAAGGTCCCGCTTCAGTGCGGCGACCTCCGCAGTACGTGCGGTAGCGGCTAGCAGTGAAGCCTGCATATGCACATAGACATATTTCGATTAGACTCCTGCGGTTATTATTTGATCCTCTATTCGGCCTTTCTTCGCAAACGCCGAACAGAGCATCAGGGGCTAGTGTCTATGAGGTAACATTCTCTTATAATCTGGTCACTTACCTCAAAGCCTGTTAGGAGGCTGGCACAGGCTTCAGTCAGTCCGCTCTTGGCAGACTGAACCTTCTTGATCACCGCACTCATGATAGTGCAGTGTTCTTCGTCAATGGAAGCGCCGTGAAGCACTTCCAGCAAGTTGTTCGATGCCTTTGGATGGACAGAGGCCACCGGCACAGGTGGCTTGCCCTCTTAACGGGGGCTCGCCTGACAGAGTCCGGAACCACTGGAGGTTCCGGCGCAGTGTTCGGCTGGGGGCCGAATTCGGAGCCCATGGGAGTCTTGCTCCCCTTGCACCCAGGGTCCGGAATGTCGCCTTGAGGCGCCTCCAGGACTACCTCCCCTCGGCTCGGTTCCCTTTGAGAAAACACCTTGAAGTTGTCCGTAGGGCGAGGGGTGGAGGCGGTCGGAAGTGAATCACTATTCATATCCGACGGGTCCAAAGAACCATCCGACGAAGATACGTCGATATGGGCTCGGGATGGACTGCATAATCATGTTCGGCGTGATGAGAAGGAGTGCAATAAAACATACCATGAATTACTATGGAATCCGGATACTTACGACTTCGCCAGGGGCTTGTCCCTGGGCAACCACTCGTCGTCGCTGTAGGCGGCCGTCGTGGAGCAGTCCGGGAGGAGGGTCCTTCCCTTCTTGGACCCTTCGGCCTCCCCGGTTGGGGCAGCCTTCCTTTTCTTGTCCCCCCCCGGCTGGGGGGGAGAACTTTCCTCTTCCTCCTCCTCATTTTTGTGGGAGGAGTGCGCCTTGGAGTTTTCGGACGATGAGTCCGATATAACCCTGCGCCGGAGACCCTTTCGGGTCCCCGTGGCCTTCTTCTTGGCCTTCTTCACCTACACCTCGTAAGGCGCCAGAACCAGCATCTCCGTTAGGAGAGCATCTGCAGGATATTTAGGCAGGGGGGCTCGGCAATCGATCTGCTCCACTGTCTCTACCCAGTCCTGTTAAATAGCATGGAGGCTTAGATCCCGCACATGATTAAACTGGGGAAAATAAATATCCTATGAGATATGAAAAACTCACCGGATTGGCAGGACGCTTTGCGCTGAGTCCGCGGTCCTCGGTGAGGGGAGGAGGTACCTCAGCGCCCTTGAACAACACCTTCCAGATGTCCTTGTGTGTCGTGTCGAATAGCTCTCGCAGCGTCTGGTGCTCGGCCCGGTCGAACTCCCACAAATTGAATGCCCGTCGTTGACACGGGAGGATCCCGCGAAAGAGCATGACCTGGACCACGTTGACGAGCTTGATTTTCTTGCTCATCATGTTTCTGATGCATTTCTGGAGTCCGGTCAGCTCTACAGGGGAACCCTAGGACAGGCCCTATTCTTTCCAGGAGGTGAGCCGCATGGGGATTCCGGACCGAAATTTGGGGGCCGCCACCCAGTTGGTGTCGCGCGGCTCGGTGATATAGAACCACCCCGATTGCCACCCCTTTATGGTCTCCACAAAGGAGCCTTCGAGCCAGGTGACGTTGGGCATTTTGCCCACCATGGCGCCTCCGCACTCCGCTTGCTGGCCGACCACCACCTTCGGTTTAACATCGAAGGTCTTCAGCCATAGGCCGAAATGTGGTTGGATGCAGAGGAAGGCATCACACACGACGATAAACGCCGAGATGTTGAGGATGAAATTTGAGGCCAGATCATGAAAGTCTAGCCCGTAGTAGAACATGAGCCCGCTGATAAATGGGTGGAGGGGAAACCCCAGTTCGCGGACGAAGTGGGTAAGGAAAACCACCCTCTCATGGGGTTCTAGAGTAGGGATGATTTGTCCCGCATCTGGCAGCCGGTGCGCGATGTCCGCGGCCAGGTATCCGGCTCCCCGCAGCTTTGTGATGTTCTCCTCCGTAACAGAGGAGACCATCCACTTGCCTCCTGCTCTGGACATGCTTGGAGTGGTTTGAGGAGAAAAACACGAACTTGGGCGCTGGAGCTCGAGTGCGCAAGAATGGATGAGCTAGGAGGAAGAAGGCGTAGGTGAAAAGGGTGAATCCTTGTCCCTTTATAAGGGCGGAAGAGGCTATGCGCCTCCCCACCTACCTGGTAAAATCACTTACTCCCCAAGCGCCATAATTGATGGCGCGGCTAGGTCACCCACACCCGTATTGATGAGAATCCCGTGATAAGGGGACATGATCTCTGCTTCGACAAGACGTGCCAAGGAAACCGCCTCGCAATACGTGCTATGGCTGGTTGTGAAAAACGGTTCGAATAATGACCGGGCCGTGGTGTGATGTCATGCTGCAAAATGCATCAGCAGGTTAGATTTGTGGGAATATTATTCTCTCTACGGTGGTATGTGGAATTTGTTTTGCAGAGCCAGACACTATCCTTGTGTTCAAAATCTTCTATGGAGTATTCGGAGGAGGAACCCACCTTGCAATGCCGAAGACAATCTGTGCGCAGGACTCATCGTCATTGAAGCCTGGTTCAGGGGCTACTGAGGGAGTCCTGGATTAGGGTGTCCTCGGACAGCCGGACTATATCCTTTGGCCGGACTGTTGAACTATGAAGATACAAGATTGAAGACTTCGTCCCATGTCCGGATGGGACTTTCCTTGTCGTGGAAGGCAAGCTTGGCAATATGGATATGTAGATCTCCTCCCTTGTAACCAACTCTGTGTAACCCTAGCCCCCTCCGGTGTCTATATAAACCGGAGGGTTTAGTCCGTAGGACAACAACAATCATACCATAGGCTAGCTTCTAGGGTTTAGCCTCTATGATCTCGTGGTAGATCAACTCTTGTAATACTCATATATCAAGATCAATCAAGAAGGAAGTAGGGTATTACCTCCATCGAGAGGGCCCGAACCTGGGTAAACATTGTGTCCCCCGCCTCCTGTTACCATCCACCTTAGACGCACAGTTCGGGACCCCCTACCTGAGATCCGCCGGTTTTGACACCGACAGCGCCCTCTCTAAAGCATAACCCCAAAACGATATCGGTAAATCAGTAAGAGACATCATAGATCGCAACATATCTAATAAAGTACGGTTACGAAGTTCGAACACACCATTACGCTGTGGTGTTCCAGGTGGCGTGAGTTGTGAAACTATTCCACATTGTTTCAAATGAAGACCAAACTCATAACTCAAATATTCACCTCCACGATCAAATCGTAGAAACTTTATTTTCTTGTTACGATGATTTTCCACTTCACTCTGAAATTCTTTGAACTTATCAAATATTTCGGACTTATGTTTCATCAAGTAGATATACCCATATCTGCTCACATCATCTGTGAAGGTCAGAAAATAACGTTACCCGCCGCAAGCTTCAACACTCATCGGACCGCATACATCAGTATGTATTATTTCCAACAAGTTAGTTGCTCGCTCCATTGTTCCGGAGAACGGAGTCTTAGTCATCTTGCCCATGAGGCATGGTTCGCAAGTATCAAGTGATTCATAATCAAGTGATTCCAAAATCCCATCAACATGGAGTTTCTTCATGCGCTTTACACCAATATGATCTAAACGGCAGTGCCACAAATAAGTTGCACTATCATTATTAACCTTGCATCTTTTGGCTTCAACATTATGAATATGTGTATCACTACATTCGAGATTCAACAAAAATACCCACTCATCAAAGGTGCATGACCATAAAAGATATTACTCATATAAATAGAACAACCATTATTCTCTGATTTAAATGAATAACTGTCTCGCATCAAACAAGATCCAGATATAATGTTCATGCTCAACGCTGTCACCAAATAACAATTATTCAGGTCTAAAGCTAATCCCGGCGGTAGATGTAGAGGTAGCGTGCCGACGGCGATCACATCAACCTTGGAACCATTTCCCACATGCATCATCATCTCGTCCTTAGCCAATCTTCGTTTAATCCGTAGCCCCTGTTTCGAGTTGCAAATATGAGCAACAGAACCAGTATCAAATACCCAGGCGCTACTACGAGCATTAGTAAGGTACACATCAATAACATGTATATCAAATATACCTTTCACTTTGCCATCCTTCTTATCCGCCAAATACTTGGGGCAGTTCCACTTCCAGTGACCAGTCCCTTTGAAGTAGAAGCACTCAGTCTCAGGCTTAGGTCCAGACTTGGGCTCCTTCCCTTGAGCAACAACTTGCTTGTTGTTATTCTTGAAGTTTCCCTTCTTCCCTTTTCCTTTTTCTTGAAACTACTGGTCTTGTTAACCATCAACACTTGATGCTCCTTCTTGATTTCTACCTCCGCAGCCTTTAGCATCGCGAAGAGCTCAGGAATAGTCTTTTCCATCCCTTGCATATTATAGTTCATCACGAAGCCTTTATAGCTTGGTGGCAGTGATTGAAGAACTCTGTCAATGACACTATCATCAAGAAGATTAACTCCCAGCTGAGTCAAGTGGTTGTGGTACCCAGACATTCTGAGTATGTGTTCACTGACAGAACTATTCTCCTCCATTTTGCAGCTATAGAACTTGTTGGAGACTTCATATTTCTCAACTCGGGCATTTGCTTGAAATATTAACTTCAACTCCTGGAACATCTCATATGCTCCATGACGTTCAAAATGTCTTTGAAGTCCCGATTCTAAGCCATAAAGCATGGCACACTGAACTATCGAGTAGTCATCAGCTTTGCTCTGCCAGACGTTCATAACGTCCGGAGTTGCTCCTGCAGCGGGTCTTGCACCTAGCGGTGCTTCTAGGACGTAATTCTTCTATGCAGCAATGAGGATAATCCTCAAGTTACGGACCCAGTCCGTGTAGTTGCTACCATCATCTTTCAACTTAGCTTTCTCTAGGAACACATTAAAATTCAAGGGAACGGTAGCACGGCCCATTGATCTACAACAACATAGACATGCAAAAACTATCAGGTACTAAGTTCATGATAAATTAAAGTTTAGTTAATCATATTACTTAAGAACTCCCACTAACATACACATCCCTCTAGTCATCTAAATGATCACGTGATCCATATCAACTAAACCATGTGCGATCATCACGTGAGATGGAATAGTTTTCCATGGTGAACATCACTATGTTGATCATATCTACCATATGATTCACGTTCGACCTTTCGGTCTCAGTGTTGTGAGGCCATATCTGCATATGCTAGGCTCGTCAAGTTTAACCCGAGTATTCTGCACGTGCAAAAACTGGCTTGCACCCATTGTATGTGAATGTAGAGCTTATCACACCCAATCATCACATGGTGTCTTGGCACGACGAACTGTAGCAACGGTGCATACTCAGGGAGAACACTTATACCTTGAAATTTAGTGAGGGGTCATCTTATAATGCTACCGCCGTACTAAGCAAAATAAGATCCATAAAAGATAAACATCACATGCAATCAAAATATGTGACATGATATGGCATCATTATCTTGTGCCTTTGATATCCATCTCCAAAGCACCGTCATGATCTCCATCGTCACCGACTTGACACCTTGATCTCCATCGTAGCATCGTTATCGTCTCGCCAACTATTGCTTCTACAACTATCGCTACCGGTTAGTGATAAAGTAAAGTAATTACATGGCACTTGCATTTAATACAATAAAGCGAGAACCATAAGGTCCTGCCAGTTGCCGATAACTTTTAAAAAACATGATCATCTCATACAACAATTTATATCTCATCACGTCTTGACCATATCATATCACAACATGCTCTACAAAAACAAGTTAGACGTCCTCTACTTTGTTGTTGCAAGTTTTACGTGGCTCCTATGGGCTTATAGCAAGAACCATTCTTACCTACGCATCAAAACCACAACGATTTTTCGTCAAGTGTGATGTTTTAACCTTCAACAAGGACCGGCCGTAGTCAATCTCGATTCAACTAAAGTTGGAGAAACAGACACCCGCCAGCCACCTGTGTGGAAGCACGTCGGTAGAACCTGTCTCATGAACGCGGTCATGTAATGTCGGTCCGACCCGCTTCATCCAACAATACCGTCGAATCAAAGTAAGACGTTGGTGGTAAGAAGTATGACTATTATTGCCCACAACTTTTTGTGTTCTACTCGTGCATATAACATCTACGCATAGACCCGGCTCGGATGCCACTGTTGGGGAACATAGTAATTCAAAATTCTCCTATGATCACGCAAGATCTATCTAGGAGAAGCATAGCAACGAGACGGGAGACTGTGTCCACGTACCCTCGTAGACCGAAAGTGGAAGCGTTTAGTAACGCGGTTGATGTAGTCGAACGTCTTCACGATCCAACCGATCCAAGTACCGAACGTACGGCACCTCCGTGTTTAGCACACGTTCAGCACGGTGACGTCCCTCGAGCTCTTGATCCAGTTGGCGACAAGGGAGCGTTCCGTCAGCACGATGGCATGGCGACGGTGATGATGAAGTTACCGGCACAGGGCTTCGCCTAAGCACTACGACGATATGACCGAGGTGTTAAACTATGGAGGGGGGCACCGCACACGGCTAAGAGATTGTCTGTAGTGCTTTGGGGTGCCCCCTGGCCACGTATATAAAGGAGGGGGAGGAGGAGGCCGGCCAAGGGGAGGCGCGCGAATGGGGGGGGAGTCCAACTAGGACTCCAAACCTTGTAGGATTCGCCCCCCTTTCCTATTCCAAGAGGGGAAAGGAGGGAACACTACAAAAAAAAAGACACATCCGTGACATTTTGGGCCGAACGAAATTTTTTCTGTCATACTTATGACACTTCTATGACGATAATTGTCACAAAACCCGATATCATCATAGATGTGGTGGGCTCCAACTTCTATGACAAAAAATCATGACAAAAAATGGGCTTTTCGTCCTGGGCGGGCCGGAGACGCAGCTGCATGACATTCTTTGGGCCGTCCATGACGGAAAAACCGTGGTAGAAGCGAGTGCGAGGAAAATATCGGGGTGTTCCCGGTTACGGTGGGTGGTCGGGGCCGAGCGATGCGCGTTTCTCTTGTACACGCACGCGCGTGGGTGCGAAACGTTGGGCTCTAACTGAACCTGAGCGAGGCGTTGGGATCTAACTGAACCCGAGCGATTGCACTGCAGGCTACGCATTACTGAACCCGAGCGATCGATCGATGGCTGTTAACTGAACCCGATCGAGCTATTCCTTTGCTACTGCTGCTAACTGAAGCCGATCGATGCTGCCTCTGGATGAACAGTGAGCGTTGCTGGGGGGTTTGGATGAATAGTTCCCGGTGGGGGTGGATGAACAGGACCCCGTGGTGTTGCCTCTGGATGAACAGGACCCCGATCGATCGAGCCGGTAGGGGCTGGATGAACAGGACCCCGTGGAGGGCTGGATGAACAGGACCACCCCGTGGAAGGCTGGATGAACAGTAGACGGTGGAGGGCTGGATGAACAGTAGCCCGTGGAGGGGTGGTTGAACAGGAGCCCGTGGAGTGGGCTGGTTGAACAATAGCCGATGGAGTAGCGCGCGGTGGAGGATGGATGAACATGAGCCCGTGGATGAACAGTCACAGGTGGAGGCTGGAGGAGGCCGACGGTGGATGAACAGTAGCCCGTGGAGGCTGGAGGGGGTCGATGGTGGAGATGAACCGTATCCCGTGGAGTGCCGTTTTGCGGTACGCCACACCCCTCCCGATGAACAGGACCCCCGTTTCTACCGTAGCGCTCCAACACAAGTCCGTTTCCTCCGTTTTGCGGTACGCCACATCCCTCCCGATCAACAGGACCCCCGTTTCGACCGTAGGAGGTCCGTTTCCTCCGTTTTGCGGTATTCCAGACCCCTCCCGATGAACAGGATCCCGTTTCGAACGTGGCCGGTCGAACACAAGGCCATTTCCTCCGTTCTGCGGTACGCCAGGCCTCATTTCCATCGCCCTCCCGATGAACACGATGATGCGTTCCGTTCTGACCCAGCCGGTTGGCTCCCCATGAACACGACGACGACGCTGTTTCTCCGTTCTGACCCAGCCATGTACACGAGCCCTGGCCGTACGTATGCGTGAGTAGGCGTTCGAGACCCCGCCCGTATGTACGTACGTGGCCGTATTTTCTTTCTTGCACACTGGCCGTTGTACGTATGTGTACATGCTATGTGCGCGCCTCTACATCGACCAGTATGTACGTACACGTTCGCGACCAGAATGACAACGCTACATACGCTTCGACCAGGTGGGTCCCAACTGTCAGGCACTTCCTTGCGTGCGCAGATGTAGCTGGTGGGTCCCAGTAGTCAGGGGGTGAATCGTTTTTTTTCCCGGACGCACTTCCTTGCGTGCGAAGATGTAGCTGGTAGGTCCCAGCAGCCTGGGGGCAAACATTTTTTTCGCGAAATACGGTTGCCCGTCCGGTGGGTCCCTACTGTCAGGTGGAGGAATCATTATTTTCTGCATAATAAGGAGGCACTTCCTTGCTGCGGCCGTAGACCCAGCTGTCAGCGTCTCCACGTACAGTCCACGTCTGTTGGAAGCCGTTCCTTGACCACGTTGACCACGCCGCGCCGAGAGCACTAGGGCGGTGGACAACGGGGAGGCCTAGGAAGGGGACGACGCGGAGCCGAGGAAGACGCAGCAGTGGATGCCCACGCGTAGAGGAGTATGAGGGTTCACTGGTTCGCTGCGGTGTGAGGCTGCCGTCGCCACAGAATAACAGGGGGTGTGGGTGAGTAGAGGGATGGCCTGGCCAGCGGTACGAGTAGTAGGGGGCGGTGAGGCCTCCGCGGCATCGCAACCGGCCAGAGGAGGCAGGGGCACGAGGCACGACCGGCGCTGGTTTGCGCGGCAGGAGCAAGAAGACCAGAGGTTGAAGACGCACTACGGCCGTTGGATGGACATCCTACGGTCACTAGAGCTAGAATCATGCATATTGACTAAGTTGACAAAGCCCTCCGTCCCTGTCAACTTAGTAGGCCCACATGTCAGCCTGCCACTATACTGGGTCCCAACTAGCAGGGGGAGTATTCATTTTTTTGTGCGTAATAAGGAGGCACTTCCTTGCTTGCGAAGATATAGCTGGTGGGTCCGAGCTGTCAGCGGCGGTAACATTTTTTTCGTGAAATACAGAGGCCCTTTCGATGGGTCCCAGATGTCAGGTGGAGGAATCATTATTTTGTGTGTAATAAGAAGGCATTTCCTTGCGTGCGGCCGCGGACCCAGCTGTCAGCCTCTCCACGTACAGTCCACTTCAGATGCATGTCGGTCGTTGACCATGTTGACCAAGCCGTGCCAAGAGCACCAGGGCGGTGGACGACGGCAAGGCCTAGGATGGGAACGACACAGAGGCAGGGAAGACTCGGCGGTTGTTTCCCACACGGAGGGGAGTACGACTGTACGAGGGTTTACTGGTTCTTCTGCCATCGCCGGAGAATAACAGCAGGTGTGGGTGAGTAGAGGGATGGCTAGGCCAGCGATGGGAAAACGGTGGGGTGGTAGGCCTGCGCGGCAGCACAGCCGGCCGCGGGGAGGAGGGAGTGTTGGAAATATGCCCTAGAGGCAATAATAAATTGGTTATTATTATATTTCCTTGTTCATGGTAATCGTTTATTATCCATGCTAGAATTGTATTGATAGGAAACTCAGATACATGTGTGGATACATAGACAACACCATGTCCCTAGTAAGCCTCTAGTTGACTAGCTCGTTGATCAATAGATGGTTACGGTTTCCTGACCATGGACATTGGATGTCGTTGATAACGGGATCCCATCATTAGGAGAATGATGTGATGGACAAGACCCAATCCTAAGCCTAGCACAAGATCGTGTAGTTCGTTTGCTCAGATCTTTTCTAATGTCAAGTATCATTTCCTTAGACCATGAGATTGTGCAACTCCCGGATACCGTAGGAATGCTTTGGGTGTACCAAACGTCACAACATAACTGGGTGGCTATAAAGGTGCACTACAGGTATCTCCGAAAGTGTCTGTTGGGTTGGCACGAATCGAGACTGGGATTTGTCACTCCGTGTAAACGGAGAGGTATCTCTGGGCCCACTCGGTAGGACATCATCATAATGTGCACAATGTGACCAAGGAGTTGATCACGGGATGATGTGAGTTACGGAACGACTAAAGAGACTTGCCGGTAACGAGATTGAACAAGGTATAGGGATACCGACGATCGAATCTCGGGCAAGTAACATATCGATAGACAAAGGGAATTGTATATGGGATTGATTGAATCCTCGACATCGTGGTTCATCCGATGAGATCATTGAGGAGCATGTGGGAGCCAACATGGGTATCCAGATCCCGCTGTTGGTTATTGACCGGAGAGTCGTCTCGGTCATGTCTGCCTGTCTCCCGAACCCGTAGGGTCTACACACTTAAGGTTCGGTGACGTTAGGGTTGTAGAGATATTAGTATGCGGTAACCCGAAAGTTGTTCGGAGTCCCGGATGAGATCCCGGACATCACGAGGAGTTCCGGAATGGTCCGGAGGTAAAGATTTATATATGGGAAGTCTTATTTTGGTCGCCGGAAAAGTTTCGCACTTTATCGGTATTGTACCGGGAGTGCCGAAAGGGGTCCGGGGGTCCACCAAGGGGTCCACCAGCCCCGGGGGGGCCACATGGGCTGTGGGGGTGCGCCTTGGCCTATATGGGCCAAGGGAACCAGCCCCAAGAGGCCCATGCGCCAAGAGATAAGATAAACGGAGAGTCCTAAAGGGGGAAGGCACCTCCGAGGTGCCTTGGGGGGGAAGGACTCCTCCCTGGCCGCACCCTTCCTTGGAGGAAGGGCCAAGGCTGCGCCCCCCCTCTCCCTTGGCCCTATATATAGTGGGGGGAAGGGAGGGCAGCAACATCCAAGCCCCGGGCGCCTCCCTCTCCCTCCCGGGACACATGTCCCTCCTCCCGCAGCGCTTGGCGAAGCCCTGTTGGAGTCCCGCTACTTCCACCACCACGCCGTCGTGCTGCTGGATCTCCATCAACCTTTCCTCCCCCCTTCCTGGATCAAGAAGGAGGAGACGTCGCTGCTCCGTACGTGTGTTAAACGCGGAGGTGCCGTCCGTTCGGCGCTAGGATCATCGGTGATTTGGATCACGACGAGTACGACTCCATCAACCCCGTTCTCTTGAACGCTTCCGCTCGCGATCTACAAGGGTATGTAGATGCACTCCTTCCCTCTCGTTGCTAGTAAACTCCATAGATTGATCTTGGTGATGCGTAGAAAATTTTGAATTTCTGCTACGTTCCCCAACAGTGGCATCATGAGCTAGGTCTATGCGTAGTTTCTATGCACGAGTAGAACACAAAGTAGTTGTGGGCGTCGATTTGGTCAATTTACTTGCCGTTACTAGTCTTATCTTGATTCGGCAGCATCGTGGGATGAAGCTGCCCGGACCGACCTTACACGTACGCTTACGTGAGACAGGTTCCACCGACTGACATGCACTAGTTGCATAAGGTGGCTAGAGGGTGTCTGTCTCTCCCACTTTAGTCGGAACGGATTCGATGAAAAGGGTCCTTATGAAGGGTAAATAGAAATTGGCATATCACGTTGTGGTTTTACGTAGGTAAGAAACGTTCTTGCTAGAAACCTATACAAGCCACGTAAAAACTTGCAACAACAATTAGAGGACGTCTAACTTGTTTTTGCAGCATGTGCTATGTGATGTGATATGGCCAGAAGATGTGATGAATGATATATGTGATGTATGAGATTGATCATATTCTTGTAATAGGAATCACGACTTGCATGTCGATGAGTATGACAACCGGCAGGAGCCATAGGAGTTGTCTTTATTTTTTGTATGACCTGCGTGTCATTGAATAACGCCATGTAAGTTACTTTACTTTATTGCTAAGCGCGTTAGCCATAGAAGTAGAAGTAATCATTGGCGTGACAACTTCATGAAGACACAATGATGGAGATCATGGTGTCATGCCGGTGACAAAGATGATCATGGTGCCCCGAAGATGGAGATCAAAGGAGCAAAATGATATTGGCCATATCATGTCACTATTTGATTGCATGTGATGTTTATCATGTTATGCATCTTATTTGCTTAGAACAACGGTAGCATAAATAAGATGATCCCTCACTAAAATTTCAAGAGACGTGTTCCCCCTAACTGTGCACCGTTGCGAAGGTTCGTTGTTTCGAAGCACCACGTGATGATCGGGTGTGATAGATTCTAACGTTCGAATACAACGGGTGTTGACGAGCCTAGCATGTACAGACATGGCCTCGGAACACATGCGAAACACTTAGGTTGACTTGACGAGCCTAGCATGTACAGACATGGCCTCGGAACACAAGAGACCGAAAGGTCGAACATGAGTCGTATAGTAGATACGATCAACATGGAGATGTTCACCGATGATGACTAGTCCGTCTCACGTGATGATCGGACACGGCCTAGTTTGACTCGGATCATGTATCACTTAGATGACTAGAGGGATGTCTATCTGAGTGGGAGTTCATTCAATAATCAGATGAACTTCATTATCATGAACATAGTCAAAAGGTCTTTGCAAATTATGTCATACGCTTTAGTTCTACTGTTTAAGATATGTTCCTAGAGAAAATTTAGCTGAAAGTTGATAGTAGCAATTATGCGGACTAGGTCCGTAAACTGAGGATTGTCCTCATTGCTGCACAAAAGGCTTATGTCCTTAATGCACCGCTCGATGTGCTGAACCTCAACGTCGTCTGTAGATGTTGCGAAACATCTGACATACACGTTTTGATGACTACGTGATAGTTCAGTGTGTAATGCTAACGGTTTAGAATTGTGGCACCAGAGACGTTTTTTTTTGAAACGTCGCAGAACATATGAGATGTTCTGAAGACTGAAATTGGGATTTCGGACTAGTGCCCACGTCAAGAGGTATGAGACCTCTGACAAGTTTCTTAAGCCTGCAAACTAAGGGAGAAAAGCTCAATCGTTGAGCATGTGCTCAGATTGCCTGACTACCACAATCGCTTGAATCGAGTGGGAGTTAATCTCCCAGATGAGATAGTGATGGTTCTCCATAGTCACTGCCCCAAGCTAGTAGAGCTTTGTGATGAACTGTAACATATCAGGGATAGACATGATGATCCTTGAGCAACTCGCGATGTTTGACACCGCGAAAGTAGAAATCAAGAAGGAGCATCAATTGTTGATGGTTAGTAAAACCACTAGTTTAAGAAGGGCAAGGGCAAAAGGGATACTTCATGAAACAGCAAGTCGTTTGCTGCTCTAGTGAAGAATCCCAAGGTTGAACCCAAACCCGAGACTAAGTGCTTCTGTAATGAGGGGAACAGTCACTGAAGCAGTACTGCCCTAGATACTTGGTAGATGAGAAGGCGGGCAAGGTCGACAGAACGACAGAAGTATATTGGATATACGTTATATGAATGTGTACTTTACTAGTACTCCTAGAAGCACCAGGGTATTAGATACCGGTTCGGTTGCTAAGTGTTAGTAACTCAAAATAAAAGCTGCGGAATAAACGGAGACTAGCTAAAGGTGAGATGACGATATGTGTTGGAAGTGTTTCCAAGGTTGATGTGATCAAGCATCGCATGCTCCCTCTACCATCGAGATTTGGTGTTTGCATTGAGCATGATTGGATTATGTTTATCGCAATACGGTTATTCATTTAAGGAGAATAATGGTTACTCTGTTTATTTGAATAATACCTTCAATGGTCTTGCACCTAAAATGAATCTCGATCGCAGTGATACACATGTTTGTGCCAAAAGATATAAGATAGTAATGATAGTACCACATACTTGTGGCACTGCCACTTGAGTCATATTGGTGTAGAACGCATGAAGAAGCTCCATGTAGATGGATCTTTGGACTCACTCGTTTTTGAAAAGATTGAGACATGCGAACCATGTCTATTGGTATATATGCATGAAGAAACTCAATGCAGATGGATCGTTTGTACTCACTTGATTTTGAATCACTTGAGACATGCAAATCATACCACATGGGCAAGATGACTGAAAGGCCTCGTTTTCAGTAAGATGGAACAAGAGAGCAATTTATTGGAAGTAATACATTTTGATGTATGCAGTCCAATGAATGCTGAGGCATGCAGTGGATATCGTTATGTTCTTACTTCACAGATGATTTGAGTAGATGCTGAGAATATTTACTTGATGAAACACAAGTCTGAATTATTGAAAGGTTCAAGTAATTTCAGAGTGAAGTTGAAGATCGTCGTGACAAGAGGATAAAATGTCTATGATATGATCATAGAGATATCTGAGTTACGAGTTTAGCACACAATTAAGACATTGTGGAAAGTGTTTCACAATTAATACCGCCTGGAACACCATAGTGTGATGGTGTGTCCGAACATCATAACTGCACCCTATTGGATATGGTGCATACCATGATTTATCTTATTGAATTACCACTATCGTTTATGGGTTAGGCATTAGAGATAACCGCATTCACTTTAAAAGGGGCACCACGCAATTCCGTTGAGACGACACCGTTTAGAGAAACCTAAGTTGTCGTTTCTTAAAAGTTTGGGGCTGCGACGCTTATGTGAAAAAGTTTCAGGCTGATAAGCTCGAACCCAAAGCGGATAAATGCATCTTCATAGAATACCCAAAACAGTTGGGTTTACCTCCTATTTCAGATCTGGAAGCAAAAGTAATTGCTTCTAGAAACGAGTCCTTTCTCAAGGAAAAGTTTCTCTCGAAAGAATTGAGTGGGAGGATGGTAAAGACTTGATGAGGTTATTGAACCGTCACTTCAACTAGGGTGTAGCAGGGCACAAGAAGTTGTTCCTATGGCACCTACACCAATTGAAGTGGAAGCTTATGATAGTGATCATGAAACTTCGGATCAAGTCATTACCAAACCTCGTAGGATGACTAGGATGCGTGCTACTTCAGAGTGGTACGTGATCCTGTCTGAGATATCATGTTGTTGGACAATACTGAACCTACGAGCTATGGAGAAGCGATGGTGGGCCCATATTCCGACAAATGGTTAGAAGCAATGAAATCTGAGATAAATGGATCTTTAAGAGGAAGACGGACGTGGACGGTAATGTTACCGTCTATGAAGCTCGACTTGTGGCAAAGAGTATTTCCACAAGTTCAAGGAGTTGACTACGATGAGATTTTCTCATCCGTAGCGATGCTTAATTCCGTCGGAATCATGTTAGCATGAGCCGCATTTATGAAATTTGGCAGATGGATGTCAAAACAAGTTTCCTTACCAGTTTTCGTAAGGAAAGGTTGTATGTGATACAATCAAAAAGGTTTTGTCGATCCTGAGGATGCTAAAAGGTATGCTAGCTCCAGCGATCCTTCCATGGACTAGAGCAAGCATCTCGGAGTCAGAATATACGCTTTGATGGAGTGATCAAAGTTTTTGGGTTTATACGAAGTTTGTTAGAAACTTGTATTTACAATAAAGTGAGTGGGAGCGCTACAACATTTCTGATAAGTATATGTGAATGACATATTGTTGATCCGAAATGATGTAAAATTTCTGGAAAGCATAAAGGGTTGTTTGAAAGGAGTTTTTCAAAGGAAGACCTGGATAAAGCTGCTTACATATTGGGCATCAAGATCTATAGAGATAGATCAAGACGCCTGATGATACTTTCAAAGAACGCACACCTTGACATGATTTTGAAAGAGTTCAAAATAGATCAGCAAAGGAGTTCTTGGCTGTGTTACAAGGTGTGAGTATTGAGTAAGACTCAAGACCTGACCACAGCAGAAGAGAGAGAAAGGACGAAGGTCGTTCCCTATGCTTTAGACGTAGGCTCTACAGTATGCTATGCTGTGTACCACACATGAAGTGTGCCTTGCCATGAGTTGGTCAAGGGGTACAATAGTGATCCGGGAATGGATCACATGACAGCGGTCGAACTTATCCTTAGTATTTAGTGGACTAAGGAATTTTCTCGATTATGGAGGTGAAAAGGAGTTCTTCGTAAAGGGTTACGTCGATGCGAACTTTGACACTAATCCGGATGACTCTGAGTAGTAGACCGGATTCGTATAGTAGAGCAGTTATTTGAAATGGCTCCAAGTAGCGCGTGGTAGCATCCACAAGATGACATAGATATTCGTAAAGCACACACGGATCTGAAAGGTTCAGACCCGTTGACTAATAACCTCTCTCGCAAGCATAACATGATCAAACCAGAACTCATTGAGTGTTAATCACATAGTGATGTGAACTAGATTGTTGACTCTAGTAAACTCTTTGGATGTTGGTCACATGGTGATGTGACCGGTGAGTGTTAATCACATGGTGATGTGAACTAGATTATTGACTCTAGTGCAAGTGGGAGACTGTTGGAAATATGCCCTAGAGGCAATAATAAATTGGTTATTATTATATTTCCTTGTTCATGATAATCGTTTATTATCCATGCTAGAATTGTATTGATAGGAAACTCAGATACATGTGTGGATACATAGACAACACCATGTCCCTAGTAAGCCTCTAGTTGACTAGCTCGTTGATCAATAGATGGTTACGGTTTCCTGACCATGGACATTGGATGTCGTTGATAACGGGATCACATCATTAGGAGAATGATGTGATGGACAAGACCCAATCCTAAGACTAGCACAAGATCGTGTAGTTCGTTTGCTCAGAGCTTTTCTAATGTCAAGTATCATTTCCTTAGACCATGAGATTGTGCAACTCCCGGATACCGTAGGAATGCTTTGGGTGTACCAAACGTCACAACATAACTGGGTGGCTATAAAGGTGCACTACAGGTATCTCCGAAAGCGTCTGTTGGGTTGGCACGAATCAAGACTGGGATTTGTCACTCCGTGTAAACGAAGAGGTATCTCTGGGCCCACTCGGTAGGACATCATCATAATGTGCACAATGTGACCAAGGAGTTGATCACGGGATGATGTGAGTTACGGAACGAGTAAAGAGACTTGCCGGTAACGAGATTGAACAAGGTATAGGGATACCGACGATCGAATCTCGGGCAAGTAACATATCGATAGACAAAGGGAATTGTATACGGGATTGATTGAATCCTCGACATCGTGGTTCATCCGATGAGATCATCGAGGAGCATGTGGGAGCCAACATGGGTATCCAGATCCCGCTGTTGGTTATTGACCGGAGAGTCGTCTCGGTCATGTCTGCCTGTCTCCCGAACCCGTAGGGTCTACACACTTAAGGTTCTGTGACGCTAGGGTTGTAGAGATATTAGTATGCGGTAACCCGAAAGTTGTTCGGAGTCCCAAATGAGATCCCGAACATCACGAGGAGTTCCGGAATGGTCCGGAGGTAAAGATTTATATATGGGAAGTCTTATTTTGGTCGCCGGAAAAGTTTCGCACTTTATCGGTATTGTACCGGGAGTGCCGAAAGGGGTCCGGGGGTCCACCAAGGGGTCCACCAGCCCCAGGGGGGCCACATGAGCTGTGGGGGTGCGCCTTGGCCTATATGGGCCAAGGTAACCAGCCCCAAGAGGCCCATGCGCCAAGAGATAAGATAAACGGAGAGTCCTAAAGGGGAAGGCACCTCCGAGGTGCCTTGGGGGGGAAGGACTCCTCCCTGGCCGCACCCTTCCTTGGAGGAAGGGCCAAGGCTGCGCCCCCCCTCTCCCTTGGCCCTATATATAGTGGGGGGAAGGGAGGGCAGCAACATCCAAGCCCCTGGCGCCTCCCTCTCCCTCCCGGGACACATCTCCCTCCTCCCGCAGCGCTTGGCGAAGCCCTGTTGGAGTCCCGCTACTTCCACCACCACGCCGTCGTGCTGCTGGATCTCCATCAACCTCTCCTCCCCCCTTGCTGGATCAAGAAGGAGGAGACGTCGCTGCTCCGTACGTGTGTTGAACGCGGAGGTGCCGTCCGTTCGGCGCTAGGATCATCGGTGATTTGGATCACGACGAGTACGACTCCATCAACCCCGTTCTCTTGAACGCTTCCGCTCGCGATCTACAAGGGTATGTAGATGCACTCCTTCCCTCTCGTTGCTAGTAAACTCCATAGATTGATCTTGGTGATGCGTAGAAAATTTTGAATTTCTGCTACGTTCCCCAACAGGGAGTAGGCAGTCCCGCCGCCGCTTGTTTGAGCGGCTGGAGCAGGAAGAGCAGAGATTGAAGAAGTACGACGGCCGTTGGATGGACATCCAACAGTCACTGCTTGTGCGTCAACCTTTTTTTAGGAAAGCCTCAAATCTGTGGAAAACAGCATACAACCCATTTGCCATTATTTCTAATAATTTACAGCCTATTTGCTAATTCTTAAGGTTTATTTTGGATCCCATATTCTTTTTGTTAGCATTACAGCTCATATTGTGGCCACAGTTAAAAAATTATACAAAATTTTGCATATTTCGGTGCGGTCCGAACTATTTTTAATCCTGAAATTTCTAGTCACATTCAAACTGATTTTAAAAATAAATGTATATCAATATAAAATCCAACAAATTTCCCACGCATAAAAATCAATGCAATTTAAAATCTCAAAATGAAAAATAGAAATTTGAAACTAATTGCCGGTCTGATGTGTTTTAAAAATGTACAGCCCATTTCTCATTACTGATAGGCCATTTTCTCGGCCAGCCGAATGAAGCTCTGCTCATCTTGAAAGATTTGCAGCCCAACAGGTCTGACAAAGCGACTTACTTGGCAAATCACAAAAAAACTGGGCTAGCCATTTTCAGAAAGAAAAAAAAACTACTAGGCTGGTCTGTGGTAAACATAAAAGAGAAGGCTGTCTAGACAGGCGAGAGTGCCCCGCACAGCCTAATTGACAACCGGCTTCGATCTCAAAAACAAATTAGATAAATGCCACTCCAATTATGGAAATTCATAAAAATTTCACTGCAATTTCCAAACTTTGAAAAATGCCGCTACAATTTTTGCAAACTTTGGAAAACGCCACTACAATTTGCAAACTTTGAAAAACGTCACTCGAGACTTCGAAGAATGCCACTGGAAATTGCATGAAATGGCATTTTTCAAAGTTTGGAAATTGCAGTGGCATTTCTCGGAAACACCAAATTTGGAGTGGCATTTATCAAATTAACCCAAAACAAAAATAACTGGGCGAGCTGCTGGGTCCCTGGTGTCAGCCGCTCATTGTGCATTTCTCTTGTTTATTGACTACGTTGACAATGGCATGGGACTCAGATGTCAGAAATCCACTAGGAGGAGCCATTTTTTTATTGGCTTGAAATAAGGAGGCACTTGCTTGCATACTTCCATGACCTTGGCGGGTCCCTGCTGTCATCCTCTCCACGTACAATCATCTCCTGATTGTGTATGCGTCAACTTGGTAGGCCCACAAGTCAGCCTCTAAACCCATGGAGGACAAATACAGCCCATTTAAAAAAATAACAGCCCATTCCATACGTTCAAACGGAAATTTCAACATTCAGAGCAAAGTAACAGGTCTGATCCACATATAGAGTACTGAACTTCCACGTTGAAAACCATCATAGCCAAGTTAACTATCTACTCCCACTAATACTCTAGTAGCGTACAAGTACTAACTTACTCTTAGCTAACTAGACGATGCCGGCCGGCATCTGCGGTACACGCTAAACGCCGGCACCGGCGTCCTCCGCCTCGCCTCAGGCTTGCTAGAGGTGCGATAGGGCGCGTTGCTCGCGTGCGTTGGCCCTTTCCATGCCGGCGTGGTCCACCAAAGCTTCGGCTTCTAAGCAGGAAACCCACTTGACGAGCTGGTGGTAAAAATCAGCATCGCGAACGCGTGCATGCCCGACAGCCTCCAGGGCTATTTGCCGGGCGCCGGCCTCCATGTAGTCGGCCCAGTTGCGGACGCTCTGCTCGCGACTCAGAGCATCGGTGCGCTGCTACTCCATGTCCTGCTGGTGGCGCAAATCGGCAATACGCTACTCCTCCGCCAGGCGGTCGCACTCCAACAACTCCTCATAGTCCGCATTGCCATCTAAAGACCGATAGAATGCCTCCTCCCTCCGTCTGCCTTCCGGTGAAAAACCGAACACTAGTTCCGGCGGTGACCGCCTCTGGTGTCGCCTATCGGGGACGGGCAGGGGCATGGCGGACGTGGCGAGAGCGAGGATAAGTGGCGAGCGACGTCGGGACGGTGGGGGCTTATGAGGATAGGGCGAGTTGGGTGATGGTGCCACCAGAGAAGCCCGGGAAACAGTAATTATAGGTGGAAGGTAGGCGAACTAGCGTGTCGCGGGAAACGCGACGATCATCGTGGTCATCGGAATTCAATGCATAAGCAGACATGGCTTAGCACGCCAGCTTGCCGTGGAAAACTAGAAAAACTGAAATTATGACTGTGCCGTCCCGTCCCATCAGTGATGAGTCCCGTCCGTGCTGGGTCGCACGCCGGCATGACGGTCAAACGAGTGCACTCGAATCATCTAGATGAGGTACTCCCTCCTTGTCAAAAATGATTCCACCACTCATCATCTACCTTGGTTGGTTAGATTTTTGAATTAAGCCCTGCAAACCGGAAAAGGAGGTAGTACGTGCGTGATCCGCTATTTATCCGTGTAGGATCGACTAGGTCATTTTTTGAATTGAGCCCTGCAAACCAGAAAGGAGGTAGTACGTGCGTGATCCACTATTTATCCGTGTAGGATCGAGTAGGTCAGATAGTGTACGTGTAGGATCGAGTAGGTCGGATGGTGTACGTGTACGGTCGCACTAGCTGATGAACGTTCGCTGGGAGATAAGGCATTTGCGAACGTTTTTGCTGGCAGTTTCTTTAGATTCGCATGGCGTTTTCTTCAGAGCAGCTTGTCAGTTTCTTCAGAGGTAGGCATTTTTATTCAAAAAACTACCACTTCGGATCTTGCGTCGAAACTAAAACTGCTAGAAGCGCATTAGTAGGCTAGCTAGTGATCGATCAGTAACTTGTAAACACTGAGCGAACAGAAATAAGGAATTGTTAGTAACTTGTAAACACTGAGAACACAGAAATAAGGATCATGCTGTGCACAGTAGTAAGAGCCGATCCGTTCAAAATGTTCACACGAGACTCACAGGCCTAGCATTGTAATATGTTCACATTAGTAGCCCAAATTCAAAACCAACTAGTACGATTCCCATACATAAGATAAACATGTTAATGCATCTCAATGATTCACAGATCATATATAAATATGTAGCTCCAAAAGCAAAGATCTAGAAAAAACATATGTTCTTCCTACTAACATGGATGCTTCTCTTGGCCAACATTCAGTACAGACTGAAAGACAAATTTGTTTGTGAAGTCTACAATTCCTCTTGCAAACGT